>NC_142938.1:52709227-52784227 GCF_046866305.1 Octopus bimaculoides | reverse complement strand
AAGGGAGAAGATAAATTGGTTTGTTTAACCCTTTTGTTACCAACCTGGCTGAAACCAGCTCTGGCTCTGAGTACAAATGTCATGTTTCCTTAAGTTTTGAACTAAAATCTTCCATCAAACCTTAGTCACAGTTTATGCTCCTAACACTAGCTGAATGATAACTAAGTTATTTTACTAAATTCTTTGTTATATTTAAAGTAATTGAAAGAAACACAGAGCATCACAAAATAGATACAGTAATGAAAGGGTTAATAAAATTAAGATGCTTATCAACTTTTTAAACTTGTCAACATTGTAGTAAAGAGTAAAGAAAGAAGAATCATTAAATGGATGTAAATTTCATGTTGTCTTCATAATACAGAGGAGAAGGAGGATTTCATTAAATATTTTTTGGTAAGAATCTTTTTGTCAGTTTAAGAACTGTTTGGGTCAGGGTCTAACCAATGTATTGAGAGTGAATTTGGTAGCTGGAAGCTACATGGAACCTCATCCTGTGTGTTTAGCAAAAAGAGACCAAAAGAATAAGTACAAGACTTTAAAAAAAAATAATAATAAAGTACTGAGGTTGATTTCATTGACTAAAACCCTGGGTAGTGTCTCAGATTTGAAGATTGAAATAAGTAAAAGAATTCCTATATGAATATGCTATATTGTATACATTCCTATATCAAACAGATATATTGTATATATTACAATATATTATTTAATATTTAGTCTCTTCTTCACAAAGTAGAACATTTTATAGTGGTAATTCATTTACATTTTTGTAAATGAACATAAAATATCTGAGATATTGTCAGTATGCATACATTACATTAAGTTTTGGTCATTCTGCTTATTCTCTTGTATTTCATTTCTTTTATGAAAATCATATACTAGATATTATAAATTAGATATCCAACATCATACTATTATATATTAGATATCCAACATTGTACTACTATATATTAAATATCCAAAATGTCTCCTGGTAAAACAACAAAACAATGAGCAGGAATAGAAAGTATATAATTATGTTGTGAGGAAAATTCAACGTTTCAGACAGTGGTCTTTTGACAAGAACAAAAACAGTAGGGACACAAAAAACAAGAAAAGAAGTTTTAAGTACAAAGCTGTCAAAACAAAAATAACATGGTGGAAGAATAAAGAATAGGAGTGAAAGAGGGAATGTGGGCTGAATGGTGTTTGGTAGTCAGAAGAGTGAATAGGGAAGGGAATTAAGTGAGAAGTGGGGAGAGTTATGTATGTGTGTGCATATGTGTGTAAGTGAGTGTGTGTGTATATGTATAAGGGAATGTGTTTGTATGAACATGTTATGTGAGTGGGTACAGATGTGTGTATGATCTGGGGCTTAGGCACAAGCATGGCTGCGTGGTTAAGAAGCTTACTTCTCAACCATCTGGCTTGTGGTTTAGTCCCAATGTAGAGCACCTTGAGTAAGTATCTTCATTTATAGCTGCAAGCCAATCAAAGCCTTGAGAGTAGATTTGGTAGATGGAAACTGAAAGGAAAACCTGTTGTGTGCATGTGTGTGAGAGGGTTGCTCATTTCTTGTCTTCTATGAAAAATATGTATGGCCAGAGGGAAATATTTCCTTACTTGGAAACAGACGTGGGTTAGTGACAGGAAGAGCATCCAGTCACAGAAAATCTGGTTCAACAAATTCTGTCTGATCCATGCAAGCATGGAAAAGTGAATATCAAAATGATGATGACAACTGTGTATCTGTTTGTTTGTCTGTGTGTTTATCTACCTATCTACCTATCAACATATATATATATTTATACACACACACACACACACCTATACTCACATAAAATGCTCACATACTTCCATATACACACATACCCACACCCACCTAATGACCTACATATGTTGCCCTTTCTCACCTTCAGTCTTTATTCACCATGTTTTGGTTTTTTTTTTTGCTTTGTCTGCTTTACATGTAACCCTCTTTGATCTTTTTTGGGTGGGGTGGGGTGGGGGTGGGGGTTGTTCCTGATGAACCACAGTCCAAAATATTGATTTTACTTGTAATTATATCTGATGCAGACCGACTTGACTGTCACTGAATTTGCATTATACATTGGATATGTGTAATTATATAACTTCTTTTCCTCCACTGATGATTGAACATGTAACACATGAAACTTTAAGCTCTCTGAATCTGGACTATCCTGCAGATATTTATTTTACACACACCTTTCTAAATAGATTATGTCGTTCCCAGTTTATATTTAGTTGTTTAATTGTACACACATTTTAATCAGCACTTTACACACTTCTATACATGCACATACACATTTAGAATCAGAAAAACACACAATCAGGCATAAAAACAAACACACACACACACAGAAACGGTAAAAAAATATCCGTCAGTTTTGATGATAAGCTTACCAATTGCTTTATCAACTGAGCTGTCAGTTTATCGCATTAGCATTAAGTGACTGAGTGCTCCACAGACAGATACAATCTTATTGTAATTCTCAAGCAAATACAGCATGACATAGTGTACGACCTATTTGGTGGGCTTCCAGACAGTTTCCATCTCCACAATTTTGCTCACAAGGCGTAGGTCGACTCAAGACAATGAGAGAAATTACTAGCCCAAATTGTGATGCAGTAGGATCAAACCCAGCACAACTCCATAATTACGAAATAAACTTCTTAACCTTTCAGATGTGTCTGTGTTATAAATTAATGAGTGTTATTCAAAAATAAACTCAACTACACAAACAATTCACAAAACAAAACATACACTCATATAAATACACACAACAGATAGATAACACAAACACACACACACACACACAACAAATGCCAATGAAAACAGAAATACACACACACACACATATATACAGACTTCAATGCCATTAAAACAATCAAAATAAACCCTGAACTAATCAATTCAGGTTAGACTAGATACTAAGACCTAAAATGTGTTATAAATGGCTATTTTGCCAAACTCTGGCTATATTGCTGTTTCTTAATCCGGTCGAATTGCACTGTGCAGAATACTTTACTTAAGCAGGCTACCACCACCACCACCACCATGATCATCATGACTGACAATTTATTATAGCAAATATAGATCAAAGGATTATTGTGATGAGTGAGTAATTTGATCTGGTTTACTGGTCAATGGAAGCAGACAACAGGAGCCAGCTAACAGATTATCATGTCAGTAGAGAGATAGTTGGGTAGATTTCAACACTGATCTGAATGTGAGTAATAAACAGCAAAACAGAATGTGCTATTGAGCTATTTAACCTTTTGATATTCACACACTGTCACACTCACACACCTACACTTTTTCTGATGGATAAAGCTCCAATGTGTTCTCCTCTTATTGACAATAAGGTGACATACAAGACAATAGCATCATCATCACTTTCATCATCATTGTCAGCATGATCAGGGAGTTCCTTAGAAATGAGGAAGATATCCATCTTCCCACTAGTGGATGTCTTTGCAGGATTAATATATTATGGAATGTTGAACTGGCAGAATCATTAGCACAGCAGCTAAAAATTCTTAGCAGCATTTCATCCATCTTCATATTCTGAGTTCAAATTCCACTGAGACCAACTTTGCCTCTCGTCCTTTCAGGGTCAATAAATTAAATATCAGTTGAGTTCTGGGGTTGATATGATTCACTTACCCACTCTCCTGAAATTGCTGGCCTGGTGCAAAAATTTAAAATCAATATATTATGGGGTAGACTGCTATGTATTAGACATTCCATGTGTTTTGAATCAAATCCAAAGCATGGACCCAGTAATAAATTAAACTAAGACAATCAGGTAGTCTATTTTAAAGGTGAATGTTGAGTGATTTCTAGTCACCATTTTTTTTTTATCTATAAGAGGAACTTAACTTAGCACTGCATGCTAACAAATCCTTCACTAATTATACAGAGGTTCTGTTGATTATGTCTCCAAGCAATTATCTGAGCAGCCAATGGCAGTTATTTACAGTTACTTTCTGAACTGAGCCAATGAGATGAGTCAGGTAGCAATGATAGGCCGCGTCACAGGATACATTACAGGCAGTCACAGGGCATGTTACAGGCCATGTCACATGGACCAGGTAGCAATGAGCGGCCATAACCCATTAATGTTTCAACTAGTATACAAATACACATCAGTTCACCAGTGAAATATAGGGTTTACTTCTGAACAGGTTCATGTTATTGTCAGAAATATTGAAATGCATTTAATATACATTGGAATTCAGTGTAAAAAGAAGTAGGAAGTAGGATATGAGTTCATCTTGAGTGAAAGTACAAAATAACTAGTTACACTGTGTCTGGAATTTGTGGGTTTGGCAGAAGTCTTCTAGAGATCAATCACACTTCACCATTTATTCTAAAGATCAATCATGGTTCACCATTCATCAAAGAAATATACAACAAAAGGTGCTACTTTGGCATGTGATCTACAACTTAAAGGGAGATTACTTTAGGTTACTTTTTAGTTTACTTTTCAATTTCTAAAAACCCAAATGTTGGCTAAAGACTTTTACAATGTGATCAGCGATGAGATGAAGGCAGTTGCTTTTGTAAGAAGAAATGGCCTTTTATATGAAGAAGAAAATGTTGCACCATGTCATTGTTGTTTTGAAGAAATGAAGGAAGCCCAAAGAAATGGGTAAAACGGTGAAATTTTGCCAACTTTACATTGCGAACCTCATGCCTGCCAAACTCACGGGATTTACATGCTTATTTTAATTATTATATTGTTTATTCTTGGTTTCTTATTATTATTTACTAAGACATAAATAAAACATGGTTTTATTACTATTAAAATAGTAAGAATTTTGAAAAAATACATTTACAATACTAAGCATGTACAAATAAATTTTATATAATATTTGAACAGCAATTTGATAATAAAGATGAAATACAAATTTGAATAATGTCATTGATGAATTGAGTGAACATCTTCTAGAAATGCAAGAACATCTTATGGGTTTTTAGAAATTGAAAAGTAAACTAAAGTAATTCCCCTTTCTTTAAGTTGTAGATCACACGCCAAAGTAATACCCATCAAAATAACAAAGAAATCTCTATTTGCTAAAAATAGTAAGCAAATATTCCTCAAATCACATCCTTCTATTCTAAATAAAAGCAAGATAATCATGGCTGGATTGCTTTTAATCATAGGCCTACTCAGTTGGGTTCAACCAGGGTTTAAACAACAAGTCACAATGTAATCCAGCATATTTCAGTGTTACTGTGCCCTGTTATAATAGGGTTCATTTGGTTAAGGTAATTAGATTTGTCTGTTAATGTTAATTAATAATCCAAGGAATCCTACTGAGGACGGTTTTCAAGTTACCGTTCACTGAAACAGTTAACACAGGATGAGCTGAGGAATGATGATGATGATGATGACGACGATGACGAGGAGAATTTCTTATCCACATGAGTACAAATCTTTGGGAGAGAGATAAAGTCAGAAGAGTTGCCCCTAGAGAGGCAAAAAAATCCACCCCCTCCAAAAAAAAAAACATAGACAACTAAAGCAGGATATAAACTCAAAATGTAAAGAAACGGTATTTTGTTCAGTATTCTACCGTTTTTGCTAGTCTAAGATCTTGCAACCTTACATCTAAGAGATGTTACAATGAGTTATCAACATTTCAGGTCATCATTCAATCAGTAATTTGAAAGGTCAAATTAATAGATTCAATATTCAATGATTTTTTTTTTTTTGATGACTTACAAGGACAGTTTAAATAGGATGACTTAATTAAAATGATACTGGAATGAACAGTGGAAATGATGCTGGTGAATACAATGTCTAGAGATGTTTACTAACTAGTTGTATTTTATCTGGGTCTTCACTTCTCAAAATTAAAAACGTAATGAAATTTAAAGATGCTTTTGAAAACAATAGATCATTGTTGCATTTTCTGTCTCCTCTGAGTGTATGTAATTTCACTTATGAACACTGCAACAGAGTTGAGTTCATTATCTTTTCTACTGAAAATTTTTAAAGGTTAGCAAACTATACAATTTTGTAATCTTCAGACTAAGGAAATCCCAAAACTAATGCTGATATTTGCATAGATCCCAACATGGCAGTTATTTCATAGTTTTAAAATGCCAGTCATGAAATATCTGATTTGCACTATCTTGTTAGTCAACTGAAAAATGTAATTAATTAAGCTAATCCAATGTTTTCTGGATTGAAGAAACTGCTGACCACATCCTTAGACTTTTCATCTTCATATGTACTTCATCTTTTAGAACCTTTTTATCTCTCCAGAGAATTGGTGAAGAGAGTACATTAATTCAAAGTCAACATCACAGAGGTCTACCCTGAAGAGGATGATGGAGAATAAAACAGTATCCCTGGTTGGACTGGATTCAAATTATTTGTGTCATCCACTGAATTCTTGACCCAAACTGGTACACAATCCTGCAGCTAGAACTGTTCTACAATGCTGATTGTAATTCCATAAATATCTGAGTTGAAAAGTTTAGTAAGTGGTGAAGAATATCCCACAATGATTACCTTTGCCTCTCTCATAGATGAAAAGGCATATTCCTAAATGTTATAGATCTTGTATACACACCTGTATATGGAACCTAGAGTCCAATCTGACAACTAACTTCAGAAGGCTTCCAATAAGTATCATCTAATACAGTTCTATCATAAGTATAAAAACAATTGTAGTTCTTGATGACTTTTTGTTTTTCAATAATGCTAATCATTATTTTAAAGCTTTTATTAGATGCTTTGACCCAGAAAACAGGATTAGCATACTTAGTTTAATTTCTGGATTGGCTAAAAGATGAGAGAGTGCAAAATAGGTGCTTTATAGAAACCATCTGGAAAATCCTGACTAGCTGGCCATGCAAAAGTGTGTAATTGTCAGAATTGATTTGATTTTCCATGCTCTGATGATTTTCAAAATATACAGATTTGCTAGACTCTGAAAGCATTGAATGAGCTTATGTTTGTTAACATCATGAACTTGTGAAGGCACTGAAAAGAATGAAGAATGCTGGTCATCCTACCACAACTTATTCATGTGAAAAAAAAGAAAATTGGCAAGGTTTATACTCATATTTATTGAATCACAATTTCAATAACTTTACCATTTAGCTTCCATATATTTTTTATGAAATTTTAAAATAACAATGTGGTTGGGATAATTTGAGGAGATCTATTGGTGTTGGTAATAAATTAGATGAGTAGGAATGATGTCAGTGAAGTTCAATACAAGCTGGAGAATTAGGCAGTCTTAATGACTGGAAAACAGATTAAGATAATTATATATTCATTATATATTGCACAAGGGGGAGATTTACAGGATTTCTTCATTTGCATACAATGTTAACTCTGTGTATGTGCGTGTGTGCATGCGCGTGTGTGTGTGTGTGCGCGTGCGTCTGTGAGTGTGTGTGTACCCATTTATCAATGTTAGTTTAGGCTGATAATTTCGGCAAATTTAAGATATTAGCAGAAATTATTACCACAAATACCTTACTACACTTGGATGATTTACATAATACAAATACAGAAATATCTTGTATGGTACCCTGAAATTAGTTATGTACCTGATGCAATCTTAATTTATGATCTTTAGGTCAGTACTCCAAAAGATAGTTCCTTTCAGCAAATCAGGACAAATGCTAAGAAATCGTTTCTTACTATTTTAGTCTTTCACAATTATTCATTACATTGATCAGGTAGAAAGTTTACAGCTTTAGAGAAGAAACTAAAAAATTTTGATTGGTATTTACACTATTTCAAAGACATTAAAAGCATAAATGAAGTGTAATGAGTTCATAATAAAGCTGAAATAGGCTCCTTATTACTGGGTCACTGGAGGCGAAACCTTTTATCTGATGACATTTGTTACACTTTCATAGCATTCCTTGAACAAAAGTTACTTTGAAATTTTAAATGAAAACACAACTTTTATAGTATTTTCCTCATGAATAGACAGAAAGGAACAATGACAATATTCTACACATTACTGATATTATCCTCTTTCACTAGAACTAATTCCTAACATATTTCTTCTTATTTGCTTTTTCCACCTTACATCTGTTCTGCTCTGGCACACCAGACTCTCTGTGTATCCTTAGAACAGGTGTGTAGCATAAGGAGAAAATTCATACAACTTTTTATCCAAACTACGAACCAAATACATTAAAAGACACAACACAATGCCAAGCCTTATGTGTAGGAATGTCTGTATGTGATATATACACAGGTGGAAGCATGACTGTGTGGTAACAACTTTGCTTCTCAACCACATAGTTCTGGGTTCAGTACCACTAGTGTCTTTTACTATAGCCTTGGGTTGACCAAAGCCTTGTGAGTGAATTTGGTTGACAGAAACTGAAAGAAGCCCATCCTGTATATATCTAAGTGTGTGTGTCCTTGTGTCTGTGTTTGTCCTCCACCACCACCACCACCACCACCACTTGACAACTGGCGTTGGTGTATTTACATCCCTGTAACTCAGCAGTTTGACAAAAAACACTGATAGATTAAGTACCAGACTTTAAAAAAAGTGTTGGGGTCGATTCAGTCAACTGAAAATTTTTCAAGGGGACCCTCCAGCATGGCTGCAGTCAAGTGACTGAAACAAGTAAGAGATAAACTAATGGCTGTTAAAGAATAAATATTAGAGACATTAGAGGTGACAGCATATATATGTGTGTGTGTGTGTATGTGTGTGTGTGTGTGTGTGTGTGTGTGTGTACGTATGTATATAAAGTTATAAATAGCCAGAGAATTATAGTATGATAAGATTTAATTAACTATTGGAAATTCTTACATAACAATGGTTATATAAGAATTTTCAATGGTTAAATAAATTTTATCATAGTATATTTTTCTCATTATTTATAACTTGTATATATATATATATATATATATATATATATATGAACCAAATTTGATGACTGGCACCTGTGCCAGTGGAGCGCTAACAGCACCATCCAAGCATGATCATTACCAGCGTCGCCTTACTGGCACGGGAACAAAACATTCGAGCGAGGTCGTTGCCAGTGCTGCTGGACTGACTCCTGTGCAGGTGGCACGTGAAAAACACCATTTGAGCAGTACCACCAGACTGGCCCTCGTGCCGGTGGCACGTAAAAGCACCCACTACACTCTCGGAGTGGTTGGCGTTAGGAAGGGCATCCAGCTGTAGAAACTCTGCCAGATCAGATTGGAGCCTGGTGCAGCCATCTGGTTCGCCAGTCCTCAGTCAAATCGTCCAACCCATGCTAGCATGGAAAGTGGACGTTACACAATGATGATGATG
The DNA here is from genome assembly GCF_046866305.1 of Octopus bimaculoides. Classification (NCBI taxonomy): domain Eukaryota; kingdom Metazoa; phylum Mollusca; class Cephalopoda; order Octopoda; family Octopodidae; genus Octopus; species Octopus bimaculoides. Next base: position 52,774,930 of record NC_142938.1, on the reverse strand, counting down.
ATGCATATATATATATATATATATGTATTCTTTTATTCTTCTACTTGTTTCAGCCATTTGACTGTGGCCGTGCTGGAGCACTGCCTTATAGGGTTTTAGTCAAAGAAATCGATCCCAGGGCTTATTTCTTGAGCCTAGTACTTATCCTGTGGGACTCTTTTGCTGAACCATTAAGTTAAGGGGACATAGACAGACCAACACCAGTTGTCAAGCAGTGATGGAGGGGTAAACACAGGCACAAAGACACACACATAGATCTACACATTTATATATACACACACATATATATAAATAAATAATAGGACTTAAACGCAGGTGTTATTCAAATTCTTTTACTTCTGACACATGTTTCGAAGATATCACTGGTATTATTCCAAAGGAATAAAATGGTGTAAGACAATGTAATCTTCCCTTCAGGAAAATGAAGAAATGAAACTCGTCAATAAGACATTTTAACAGAATATGATGGAATATAATATATGCTATTAAGTTTGTTTTAAAAAAACGTTAGAGGATAAACGTCAAAGGTAGCCTATAGAAAGAGGAGGGGTAAAAGAAAGAAAAAAACCAAATAAATAAGAAGTATATAACGATATGTAAATTAAATAAGACCCTAAAGTCTTGGAAAAAGATATATCTAGTGAATGTGAAATGTAAGAAAAAAATTAATGTCTAAATTATATATAATGATAGACATCACTTATATGAACTAAAGGTGTGTTTCTGCCAATGTTTACATCGGTATGCACACTCTATAACCGTGTTTACAAAGGGATTTTTAGAAAAAAGAATAAAAAATAGTTTTTTACTTGTGTAACATTTTGCTACCCTGGTAACTATCTATTTTTTCCATGTTAATTGTTAACAAGGAAAAAATACACACATCTATTTATATATACAGCTACCTCTCCAAGGTGGCAGACCACACAAAACAAAGGCTTTAATGTAATTTTCAGTGTGACATTGTCATGGGCTTTTCTGTTTGCAAAGATGAAACTTAATTTCTTCTTGCATTTCTATTCTTTCATTCTTGCAAATAGTTAACTGAAAATCAGTTATCGATAGAACTAATGACTGTTAAAGAATAAATGTTAGGGATATCATCATATATATGCATAGATACATACACACACATATACACACACACACACACACACATATATATATATATATATATATATATATGTGTGTGTGTGTGTGTATGTATGTATGTATGTATGTGTGTGTATGTATCTATGCATATATATGATGATATCCCTAACATTTATTCTTTAACAGTCATTAGTTCTATCGATAACTGATTTTCAGTTAACTATTTGCAAGAATGAAAGAATAGAAATGCAAGAAGAAATTAAGTTTCATCTTTGCAAACAGAAAAGCCCATGACAATGTCACACTGAAAATTACATTAAAGCCTTTGTTTTGTGTGGTCTGCCACCTTGGAGAGGTAGCTGGAAGTAGGTATTCATGGGTTTTATACAGAACAGAATTCCATGTTGGCATGGGTTAGAGTAATGATGTTATAGAAGGACCTTTTTCCATCTTTTCTCTATGAATATGTTTGCATTTATTTTGGAACTTTTTACAGAACAGACTTCTAATCTAATTCTGGTAAGCATCAAGTTTGGCACCAAATAACACAAAGACACAAATTGGCATCTGTTTTCAAATTAAGTTATAAAAGTGGTTTCCTATTAGGTATAGATATCAAGAAGGCTGAAATATTTGTAAGTTCTTTCTGGCAAACTTACTTTTTTGTATCACATTTTAGATGAGAATAGCATTATTAATTTTATTTTTGTTAGTTATAGCTTTGTTAATTATAAGTGTCTAAATGGCCAGTCTCTAATTCACTGAATTTCTGATGGCAAGGGAAACAAGGGAGTGTGTATGCAACTTGGCAGAAAAAATACTACGGGGGTTTTTAAAAATCAATGCTTTCTTTTTGTCCTCTAGATGTTTACATATCTCAGTTTGTGTGTGTGTGTGTGTGTGTTTGTGTGTGTGACACAGGCTTCAGCACAATTTCTGTCAACAAGTTGCACCTCATAAGGCATTTGTAAGATACTTGGCCCAAGGTAGTGCACAGTGAAATCAAGAAGAAAAAAATGGTTGCAAAGTAAACTCCCCCCCCCACACACACACACTGCCATTTCACTTCACTGACAGTTTATTTCACTGCAATTTGCTGCAGGGTCAGTTGTTAGAGAACCATGTTGCAGAAAATAAATAAGATCTTAAAAAGAAGCACTTACCACATACCTACATATCCTATTGTTTCTGATACAATTAAAGACAACTTATATCTCCAATATAATTACTACATGGGAATAGTGTTCAGTTTTAGTTGCAGCCATATCAATATATCTGTGAATTGGTAAAATCCAGAGAGCATCAAAGAATATGTCTTATGGTATCTTGTTACATAATTTTATGTTCTGGTTTTGAATCCCAAGACCAACATTGTCTTTCATCAATAAAGGATCAATAATTTGAGTACCAGTCAGGAACTGGGGTCAATCATAATCGATTACACTCTCCCCCACATTCTATCTCTGTTAGAAATCAATATATCTCTTATCTGACTGGCCATTCTTCATGAGATGTGCTCAATCAATAAATTTCTGTTTTGGATCTTTTTTAATGAACTTCTTGCCACTTAATTCAGCCTTAAGTAAATTACTTCAAGTTTGCGTTGATTTATATTTCCATCCATATATGAGAGGCAATATAGAATATTGAATCAGCACAGACCAAATACCATTCCTCACCATTTACTTCAGGAAAATTGATACCCTACACTAGAGTCAACATCCAACTTCTACAATATCTGCAAACCAAGCAGCAGGCATCACTTGATCAGTCACAGATCATAGACAATATCCAATCAACACATGACCCACAGACTTAGAAGCAACCAAAATTCCCAACGTCACCTAATTAGACACTAAATGAAATGAATATTAATTAGTGACCATCTCATCTCAGCAATACAATATTAAAATGGCTTCAATCCCCACCATCACCACTGTTCCTACCATGACAATAGTAAACACTATCACCAGCATGATTGTCTCAACAGCACATTAGCACAAATATCTAATACCACCATCACTATCAAATCCTTTATGCTAATTTTACCTTAGACTTTTACATGTAGGAAACAAAGAGAACTCTAAAAAAAAAAGAAAAACTCAATCTCTAGATAGTAACAAACACTTCAAACTAGCTGAAAAAGTCCTCTTTGAAAGCCTGCAGCCCAAAGCATTATTTAGTTATATGTCAGCTGCCAAAAAAAAAAAAATCATTCTGATATTAAGGCTTGTTCATTTATTCTGAAATAATTTTGATATCTCAAAGAGAAAAGGGAAAGGAGGAGGAAGAGAAGGGGAGGAGAGGGAGGGGGAGGAGAGGGAGGGAGGAGGAGGAGGGAGGAGAGGGAGGAGGAGGAGGGAGGAGAGGGAGGAGGAGGAGGGAGGAGAGGGAGGAGGAGGGAGAGAGGGAGGAGGACGACTGCGAGAAGGAGAAGGGATAGGGTTGGTGGTGAAGGGGTGTAGAAATAACAAGAATCAATCAATTTTGCTCAATACAATCTTCTAAAAGTTAACGTAATCAAATCTTCTGCAGACGAGAAAGCAAAAACAAAACAAAAGAAAAAGAAGAAGAAGAAAAAAAAGCAATATCTGAAAGTTATAAGAATAACTAAGTTGATAAATGGGAGGAGGGCTTTGATATATTTTATGATTTATGGGAGGAAAATGAAATCGGAAATATTTCTGATGTATGATTTGAATATTGGCTGAGCTCTTCAAACATGGCTGCAGCTATAGAGAATAAAACAGTATAGCTACAGCTCTGTGAATCAGTGAAACATAGCTGCAATCATAGTGAGTAAGATCCTAGCTAACAATCATAATGAAAACCACTCAAACACAACTTAGTTAAGTGAGTTACTTAAAGAAGTATGTTAAGACCCCAATTAGCAATAGTTAACTGAACTAGGCAGACATCTACAGCCATGTAGATTAATAGCCACAGCTAAAGTCAGTTAAATACAGCTAATGCTATGTAACATTAGACCGCAATTATCATTTGTTAATCCAAGTCAGTGGAACCAAGCTACAACAATCTATAGTAAGACTTCCGTTAACAAGAGTAAACTTTACAAATATAAACACAACTCTGGAGAAGGAAACAGTGGTTCAAATATTACTGCAATTTAGATAATATTTCTTTTAACTGATGATAAACTAGCACTGAAGAATTTAATCTTTCACTCTTTTACTGGCTTTATTCATTGGGTTGTGGCCATACTGGGGCATTTCTTTGAAGGGTTTTAGTCAATCATATTAACTGCGTTTAACGTTTTAGCATTCAATTATTTTGTCAAATGGAATGCTTGTGAATTCACATTGTTTTGAATTAATCATGCATTATCTTTTAGTTTTGAGATTCTGATGATGTCATTGTTTACTTTTAGTATGATATTGTAGGACAGGTGTGAGAGACCAGATTTGGCCAGTTTGAACATAAAACAAATAGAATATTTTGGTCATATACAACCAGTTTAAATTCTAATAGGTTAATGAATCTTAACATTTAACCATAAGTTAATGTTTTTTATATATATTTTGTACATAAGGGGCCGTAACATGATATCATTTAAACTAATAGACACACACACACACACACACACATGACAAACTTCAGTACAGATTTTATAGAGCAAATCCCACTTGTAAGACATGGAACCCAGGCTACAGTAACAGACACATGTGTTGCTATGTTGTAGTATCAAAATTAGAATTTTGCAGTCATGAAAGAATTTCTGAATCACATGGCTATGTTTGTGACTGTTCTCATTTTTTTTTTTCAGAAAGCTTTTGTCAGATAAATTACTAAGATTGAAAAAAATTAATAACCAAAGTCTCAGACCTCCAGGACATTGCTTCTTCTTTATTTTATTTTTTTTAATAATAAAACATGATTTGTGTTGAAAGTAAATCAAATCCAAACTTAGGAGACTTTGAAAGTAAGAAACAAAAAAAAATTAAATTGGGGTGAGAGAGCAAAATAGTAAGATGAGAAACAGCTCTGTGAAGAATCACATAACTGAGACACATGTCTAAGAAACTGCACACCACAATGATATTCTTATATAAAAGAGACTCCTTGGTTGTGAATGACCATGGGATTGCACTTAGAAAGTTACCCTCCAAGGCACAAGTCTGGGTAAGGTTGTTTATGGAAGAATAGCCCATGCATATCAACCTCCTCTCTCCACACTGCCGATGTTATCCAAGGGAGATGAAAAGGCCAATACAGCTTGACACCAGTGACATTGCAACTCATTTCTATAGATGAGTGAACTGGAGCAACATGAAATAAAGTGTCTTGCTCAAGTACAAAACACAGAAACCAGTCCAAGAATCAAACTCACTACCTTAGCCTGAAACTCAAACCACAGAAGCATGCACCTTCAAACTCTTCTCACATAGATAGAAGAAATGCTATGGTTTGATATACTTTTAATTACATTATTATTTGTACTAGTATTACTTCACAAGTGCATGCTTATTTAGCTAGCAGGTATTTCATCTTGAAGTTTGATGACAACAAGTCTCCTCAAATCTCAAGAATTTTGCTAAGGATTCTTGCAGAATATAGGATGGTAATTTTCTGCAAGTTGGCAATGAGAGTGTAAATGCCAATTTCTCTCAGTCTTTTATGTAGCATTTTGGGCGTTATGCCAAGTGCACCGATTACTACAGGAATAATTGTTGTCATCATCATCATCCTCATCCTCATCATCATGATGATCATAATAATTATTATAGCTATTCTGATTTACCATATTCAGTCACCATGGTTAACCAACTCAAATAATAGGCTGGCATCAATAAGGTGTTATTCATCATGAAATTTAAGATCAATAAATTGCTACTTGAAGAGCTTCCACATGACGTTCCTGAGGACAGAAGTTGCATTTAAAAGTTACTCTTGATCAGGTTAATTAACTAATTAAGTATTAGATCTAATTTGTGCAGTAGGTAATGGTTAAGAGCAATTTCCAAGCAGAGTTACAAGTAAGCACTGAAGTATTCCTGTATCTGGTTATCCCAACCCATACCAGCATGGAAAAATGGATGTTAAATGATGATGATGATGATGATGATGATGATGATGATAGTCATGTCTTAATGGATACAAGTGAATTTACACACATGTTTGGAACATTGTCTGAAATTAGCACAAAAAGACAGGGAATGAACTCTCAATAAGGGAGAATTTGTTAACAAATTAAAGACTTAAACATTATGACTGCATTCAATGTCATATAAGGCAGCAACCATACTGATCACAGAATGGCTTCCTCACAGAATGGCTTCTTAACAATGGAGGACATGTAGGCAATGGAGACCCATTTAGGAACTTACAGTTGAATCCTATTCAATCAAACAACATGGAAGAAAAAAAAATCAACTAGAAACATGTTTGTGACAGCCCGTCCCCGGCCCAGAGACACAGTACCAGAGTCAAATAAATGCAAATGACAAAGGTCAGCAAAAGAGTCAGCAGAAAATGTGGTGTTTTAACTTCATCAGAAGATTTGTCCTAAAGCACAGGTAGGACATGGGAGAATTATTGAAACTACTATTACTTTTACTCAAGAAGACCTACCTTCCACAGCAGAAATAATATTCAAAAATCAAGGTGCCACATAAAAAAGCATTGGTGTGGGTGCTGGTGCCATGTAAAAAGCACCCAGGACATACTCTGTAAAGTGGTTGGTGTTAGGAAGGGCATCCAGTAGAAGAAACCAAGCCAAAACAGACTATGGAACTTGGTGCAGCCCATGGCCTTGCCAGTTCTTGTCATGCCATTCACCCCATGCCAGCATGGAAAACGGATGTTAAATGTTGATAATGATTATTGATACATGCAGGAATATTGACACTGGAGTGAATAGGATCTCACAAAAAAATCCACAAGCAACTAATACCCCTGGGAAGATTCTCCAAAGATGCACTTTTGAACCTTACAATTGCCTGCAGTTGAATCATTGAATTTCAGGATACTATTGGGACATTGCACAGCATGCATAAACTGATTGTGAGATACAAAGTAACTGAAGAAATGTCAGTTTGCCATTTTATGAAATCAAATAGTCTATTAATCTTATTTTAGATTTCTTGACATCTTGTGCTAGTCTCTTTAATTTTAGAATGAACCTTATCTAAGGAACATGTTCTAAAAATATAATTACAATTATTAAAAGCAATCTGTGGCTCTTCTTGAATCTAAAAAAACTGAGCCCACCAAAGTCAGGTCATAAAGAATAAAGAATAACCAAGCAACCAGGAAGGACTATGAACTTTCCTAGGAATGGTTAATGACTTAAGCTGGTTCATCTTTAATTAGCATTAATCACAGCCTCGTTCTGAGAGTCGACCTTTTATGAACTTCAAATTTTGGTGTGGACCTAAACAAGGATGTATTTTTCATTTAAACCCATGAAAAAATCACAGTAGAGGGATTTAATATTTTAATGTATAAGATACTGCTCTACAAGAATATCAGTCAACCAAGAAGAGAACAAACACAAAACATAACTAGGAAAGAACCTGAGCCTGTTACTCTTTAAAAGGACCATCAGCAGATACTGGTTTATCATCAGGTTGTATAAGCAGGCACCATCCCCAATGACTGGTGTAGCAGCATCCAAGTCATTTGGTACAAGGGTAAAGGAGATGTCTTAGAAGTAATTACAGAGGTATCAAATTGATGAACCAGGTTATGGAGAGTGTTATAGCCTAATTAATTAGGAACAGAATTAGACTATAAGAGATACAGTTTGGTTTTGTGCCAGGGAGAAGTACCACTGATGCTATCTTCTTAATTAGACAAATGCAGGAGGTAGACCATTGTACTTGATATTTATTGACTTAGAGAAAGCCTCTAGCAAAGTTTCTAGCTCAGTGATATGGTGGTTGCTGGGAAAGCTGGGAGTAGATGAATGGCTCATGAAAGCCATACACAATGGTGCTGTCAGGAAGGTGAAATTTAGCCATGAGTTCAGCAATGAATTTAGCAAACAGGTAGGAGTTCACCAGGGTACTCAGTCCCCTCCTATTTATTATTGTCTTTTAGGCCACAACAGAGGAATTTACTATGCTGATGATCTTGCTCTCACAGTGTAATAGAATTAGAAAACAAATTCTGGGTATAGAAATAAAACCTGGAATCAAAGGTTCTTCAAGTTAACTTAGCAAAGGCCAAAGTTCTAGTAAGCAAGAAAGCAGGCATGATTCCACTCCCTTCAAGTAAATGATCCTACTTGATATGTAGGAAAGATGTTAGTGCAGGTAATGAATGCACAAAATGCGCAGTGGAATCACACTTGGTTAACAGAGAAAATAGAATCTGTTTGTGGCACACATACAAGAGCAACAAACACTAAAATGTCCTGAAACCTCCCTGGTGATACTAGATTGTTTATGTTACCTAGGTGACCTAATAAGCAGTGAAGGAGGCTGTTATGAAAGCATAGTTGCTAGAATAAGAATAGGATGGAAAAAGTTCAGAGGACATTTACTTCTGCTGTAATAAATGGTCACAGAGTGACAGATAGATTGTATGATGCTTGGTTGTGAGATGTGGGCTCTGAATACAGAGGATATATGAAGATTAGAGAGGAATACAGATAGTATTCTCCATGAGATGTACAATGCCAATTTGCATGTATGACAAAGTGCTAATATAATGAGAAAAAAAAATAGGCATAAAAGGGATCAGATGTAATGTGAAAGAGAGAAGACTGAACTGGTTTGGTCATGCAGTGTATATAGATGAAGACAGATGTATAAAGAAGTGCCAGTCACTTAAAGGGGATGGAACTTGTGAAAGGAGACCCAGAAATACAGGGGGTGAAGTAGAGATGGCTGATCTTAAGATGTTGAGTCTCATGGAGGAGTTAACAAAGGACTGAGACAACTGGTAACATGCTGTGCTTGAGAAGACCATCTATCACAGCAAAAATGAAGTCCTACAAGCATTCTGTGTATGCTTGTACATGCTGGGCCTTTCCCCTACATCCATTCTGCCACATCAAACGCTCCCTACTTCTCATATCTAATTCCTTTAAGCCTCACCTTCCCCATAATCCCATCACTTCTCTATCTAAGGCACTGCAATCATTCTGTAATCTCTATCTGTTGTTGTTGTTGGCACTCCGTCACTTACGACGTCGAGGGTTCCAGTTGATCCGATCAACGGAACAGCCTGCTTGTGAAATTAACGTGCAAGTGGTTGAGCACTCCACAGACACGTGTACCCTTAACGTAGTTCTTGGGGATATTCAGCGTGACACAGTGTGACAAGGCTGACCCTTTGAATTACAGGCACAACAGAAACAGGAAGTAAGAGTGAGAGAAAGTTGTGGTGGAAGAGTACAGCAGGGTTCGCCACCATCCCCTGCTGGAGCCTCGTGGAGCTTTAGGTGCTTTTGCTCAATAAACACTCACAACGCCCGGTCTGGGAATCGAAACCACGATCCTATGACCGTGAGTCCGCTGCCCTAACCACTGGGCCATTGCGCCTCCACAATCTCTATCTAAGGTCACTGTAATCATTCGAGAGCAGAATGGGTACATATTACACTTCCCCACTTTCATTCTTTGCACCAACACTTACCTCTATCTCTCTCTCTCCTACCCCTGAAACCTTTTCATCCCTCATTTTTATCATCATTCCTTTCTATGTTCATCAATCACCTTTGTGTCTCCACTTATTTCTTCCTCTTCTCATTTTAATACCTCTCCTATCTGCTATCATTCTCAGTTCCCTCTCATATCTGCCATCACACTCTCTTCACTATAGCCACCCTTATGAACCTCTATATTCCCTTCCTAACAACTCCTACACTTTGCACATCATCCCTCTGCTTTCTGATCAATTCTCTTTCCTTAACCATTTCTACTTCTTCCATTTCACCCACACCCCTATCCGGTATTCCCCACCAACTAAACTTTCATCTTTGTTTATCACTCACTACATTCGCCTCTATCCCCCATCTCTATCCATCTGTTACACTCCACACGCCCACTCTTTTCCCTCTGCTACTCCACTGTCCATATCTTCTCTTGCTCCTTGAAGGTTTACTCTGGCACCCCATCACTACCAGCTTATCTTCTTCCAAGCTACCTCGACCCACCCTTATATAATGTAGGATAGTCATGTATTTTCTCTCTAGCAAGACACCTGCACTTGCTCCTCTATCATAATTTAGCCTCCCATCACCTGACATGAAACCATTTCTCGTGCCCCTCAAATACTCTGCTCCACTCTGTCAAAGTAAGGGCTTTTCTTTTCTCTTTTCCTGTCTTGCAAGTTACTTGGTAACTTCAGTAGTGTGGGTGGCACACAAAAAAAAAAGTGTCGAGCACACACCATAAAGGGGTTGGCATTGGGAAGAGTATCCAGCTGTAGAAACCATGCCAAAAGTGGCACTGTAGCTTGACACAACCCTGCATCTCAAGGAATCCAGTCAAATCATCAAACTTGTGTCAGCATGGAAAAATGGACATTAAATGATGGTGATGATGACGATGATGATGACAATGATGATGATGATGATGATGATGACGATGGTGATGATGATGATGATGATGATGATGATGATGGTGATGATGATGACATATAAAACATTCATTTACTTTATTTGTAAATCTACTGCAGTCTGCAGCATTTATTCTTTAAGCAAATATAGTAGCTATACTAGACATAGTAGACATAGCATATTACAACAGAGCCTGTGTTAGTTTTAAGCTATGCAACCATCTATACTATAATGTGTTATAAACCATTGAAGACTTGATATAGATTTTTTTTTCCTGTCACAAACCTAAAGACTGAATAATTTAGTTCCATATAAATATACTACCTTTAATAAATCTACTTTTCTACAAAACTAACCAGTAATAATAGAGTGAAGATTAGAGAAAAATGCCAATGGCTGATGTCTTTGTTTGTCACTGCTTCCAAATAAAATAGTTGTAATAATTCCTGTTCACTTCCTCTTCTGTTCACATTATTGAAGAGATGTTGTTTTCATTAAAAATATTTTCTTCTAAATATATGTTCATTGCTTTAAACCACATTAACTGATGAGAATTTCAGGTTTTTAATTACTCTTCAAAGTTAAGTTTGTCTTGACCAATGCTTGAATATAAGATTGTTCAACCATGTGTTGTTATGAAATAAATGAAGCTGACACTGGTCAGATGTGTACACAAGTGAATGCTTGGGAAGAAGCTAGAAGCCAGCAAAGTGATGATGAAGAACTTCAGATCTCAAGAGTAGTAGTAGTAGTAGTATGGTGATATGCACTGCAACAGCATGTTGCTGCATAATGACACCTTTACACAACTCAAGTGACAACCTACCAACCCATGGGTCTATTTGGGTGGTTATTGTTGGTGAGGGTTTTTATCAGGTCAGTGTGCAAATCCTACCACAATTTCTTTTAGTCACCTTTCTACAACAAGTGGAGGAAACATTGGGTCTATTCTTTGACATGACAATCCCCACACAGCACTAGAGTAGTGTGAAATGAAGTGTTTTCCTCAAGAACACAACATGCCACTTGCTCTGAGAATTGAACCTATGACCAGCAATCGTGAGCACAACAACCTAACCACTAGGCCATGTGACTTCACTTCAGAGGATAAAAATATAATTGGCTATGGTTAATACAATTAATGTTCAGATTAAGTCTTTGAAGATTAGTGGAAGAAAATATGAATAAAGTGGGATTTTAGATCAGATTTCATCATCATCATCATCATCATCGTTTAGTGTCTGCTTTCCATGCTAGCATGGGTTGAATGATTTGACTGAGGACTGGTGAACCAGATGGCTACACCAGGCTCCAATCTGATTTGGCAGAGTTTCTACAGCCAAATCAGATTGGAGCCTGGTGTAGCCATCTGGTTCACCAGTCCTCAGTCAAATCGTCCAGCCCATGCTTCTCTGAGAAAAAAAGATTGGGCAGTTTTAGTCAGTGTCTTGAGTAAAAGACAGACCAGAAACAGCAGAGGCTGTTGTTGCTTAGCACCATCAATTTATCATAACTCATTAAAGGTATGTTCAAAAGTGTTCCAGTCATGACCACCCATTTCTATTTTTCAGGGCGCATGTATCTAATACTAGATTATAAAGCAAGTTTAAGTAAGTTTAGTATAAAGTCGTAGTTTAGCCCTTTTGATATCAATCTGCCCAAAACCAGTCTGGTTCAATGATATAAATTTACTGTTTTAAAGTAATCTAAATTAAAACCTTTCATCAAAATTTTATGCTAATTTATGTTCCAAATGCTAGCTTAATAATGGCAAAATTATTTTAATAAATCCTTCATTATTTTCGAAATTAATTGAAAGACAAGTAGTGTATTTCAAAAGAAATATAATAATGAAAGGGTTAAAGAGGCAAATCAGTTGTGGTAGAAGTAACAAAAGGAAAACACAACTTGTAGAGAAAATTTCAACCCTATCACAGTCACATTCAGTAGCAGCCAGTTGCACATCACTATACTCTTTTACTTGTTTCAGTCATTTGATTGTGGCCATGTTGGAGCACCGCTTCTGGCGAGCAAATCGACTCCAGGACTTATTCTTTGTAAGCCTAGTACTTATTTTATTGGTCTCTTTTGCCAAACCGCTAAGCGACGGGGACATAAGCACACCAGCATCGGTTGTCAAGCAGACACACAAACACACACACACATATATATATATACATATATATGATGGGCTTCTTTCAGTTTCCGTCTACCAAATCCACTCACAAGGCTTTGGTTGGCCTGAGGCTGTAGTAGAAGACACTTGCCCAAGATGCCACGCAGTGGGACTGAACCCGGAACCATGTGGTTCATAAGCAAGCTACTTACCACACAGCCACTCCTGCACCATTCTAAGCCATTCTTTTATTCTTTTACTTGTTTCAGTCACTAGATTTTGACCATGCTGGGGCACCACCTAGAAGAAATGTTTTAGTCAAACAAATCAACCCCAGCACTTATTTTTTAAGCTTGGTACTTATTCTATTGATCTTTTATGCCAAACTGCTAAGTTATGGGGACATAAACAGATCAACACCAGTTGTCAAGTGGTGGTAGGGGACAAACACACACACCTATATGATGGGCTTCTTTCAGTTTCTGTCTACCAAATCCACTCATAAGTCTGTGGTCAGCCCAAGGCTATAGTAGAAGACACATGGCCAAAAGTCTTAACCATTTCAATACTGACCAGCTTCAAATCACCTCAATTTAAATGTTCAAAGTTAAATTTAAATCTCAAACTGAAATCACAGCATCGCATAAAAGAAAATATTAGATTTCAATAATTAATAAACATTTCACTTTTATTAAGTTTAAACTTTGTTATTTAACAAAATTTCTCATAATTCCGGATTATTTTGAAAATTAAAATATAATGACAGAAAATATTCTTGTGAGAAAAATGTTCACAAAATGGTTAATAAAAATATTTATAGCAGATCTCTGTACACAATTTCTATTTTTTTACACACACATTAAAATTCTTCATATTTTTCTAATGAATTTTTTATAATGTGTTTGGTAAAGTTCTTAGATTCATCAAAATTCCTAGATCTTGACAGTCTAATCTGAATAAAGTGCGTGTGTGTGTGTGTGCGCGCGCGTGCGTACACAATACTTTGTTAATGGTGGCATTACCACCCAATTCCAATTTTTAATGTTGGCTGTTTTGTTTCAGCATTTGGGAAATACTTTTTTGTTTGTGACTTGTGTTTATATTATCTGTGTGTTCTGTGTGAGGTAGTAATATAATTTCTATCTTCCATCATCTAGTTTTGTGCGCAAGTACAACACTTTCCTCTTACCTCAACATTAATTTACAATAAGAACCAGGTAATATAAAGACTTGATGGGAGAACATTAGTAATAGCACATTCATCTGATACAAAAATTCCAACAAAATTAGATTAATGTTGAAAGCAATATTAATAGCGCATCCCACATCCCAGAGATATCACTCACTAGTCACAACCAAACACCAACATCCTGGCTGCTGAAATATCCCAAAATTCAAAGCTGGGAATAGCCAAAAGCAGGCATGTTACATGAATACATCAACAGTATAGCCCCTGTCTATGATAAAATTGCAGTAGCACATACCAATTCCATCATTCACCACATCTTACAGATTATCTAGAATTGCTTACGGCCCAAGGAACTTTCATCTCTCTCTCTCCCTCTGTATACACACACACGATAGTAAAATGTTACACAGAAAGACAACAGGGGAACATACAGTAAAAAATAACACACACAAAGGACATAAACATGATGATCCCTCATCCATTATCAACCAAAAATCATCACAATTTTGACACTTTGACACCTTATCAATAATATTGTTTAATTTAATAGCTTCAGCAGCAAATGCTGCTGTGTTATAAATGAACAAAGATGAAGAAGAGAATAAGATATGTACAAAAAAAGATGGGGTCTTATATATATATATATATATATATATATATATATATATATATATATATATAATGTTTATATACCAAAAAGATTTTATGACATTTTTCTAACATTTTTCTGACATAATTTAAATATATACTTTAACCATGTAACACAAGCCTTCTGTAGTTTTTTCACTCTTATTATCTTTTATACATCCAACCACGTGCTTTCACATACCAACTTTCTCACCTATATATATATATATATATATAAATATATTGTTGTTGTTGACAGCCTTTTGTCTTGGGAGACACTGGAGTTGCACATAAAATAATCCAGTCTGTTTTTTTGTGCAGGCCTGGGTTAGATGTAAGAAAATCCTGGGTAGCTCAATCATTAGGGTTCCTCTCTCGACCTTGCTGATGTAGTCCAAAGGAGTGTAGAGCATTACATTTGGCACCAGCTTGATTGCAGGAGCTGCCGGAAGAGTGTCGAGTCAAACACTAAAATGCTTACGGGACTCCACTCCTGATTTCTTTGAAGGTTGTCTCCTTTCCAAAACCCTGGATAGGGGCTCAGCTGGCTCTGGCTGACAGTACCTGGTATATATATATATATATATATATATATATATATATATATATATATATGTATATATTGCACACCAGATCTTGTCTCTATGCTCAACAAATCCTTTATTCTCTCACTTTCTACAGGAATGTATTCAAACATATAGAAGCTTGTTTCAGTATGTACCAATTGAAAGAAAGATAACCCCTCTCACCCAACCAGCTATCATCCTCTGTCAGTCACTCCTAACATCTTTAAGGTAATGGAAACAATCATTAACAATGAAATTATGCAATGTTTTCACAATTTCTCACTTTTCAGTGACCAGCAGTATGGCTTTCACAAAGCCAGATTCACTAATGGTCTACACTCTTAAGTCACTCAACAGTGGGATCTCACATTAGAGAAGTTCAGTAAAAGAAATATTGTTGTCTTAGCTATCAGCAAAGTCTTCAAGCATGGCTATCATGCAAATCTTTGATAAAAATTTCCTATCTTCAGGTGCCAACCATTTCTCATCTCTTGGATCAGAAGCTTCATATCAGATCACTAAACTCTGACATACTCCATGGTTCAGTTTTGCTTTTCACTGACTTCTTGTAACACATTAACACACACACACACACACACACATAAACATGCATGTATGCATGCACGTGCACACACACACACACACACACACGCATTTATGTATCTATATATATCTATATATATATATATATATGTATGTAAACAATAAAACAGATGGTTGAGGTTCACTACACCTGTTTCATACATGTTCCTTATTGGTGAATAAAACTATTACATCATGCAAAAAAATGTTTTCTTCAGGTGCCTTTGTTACATAAATTCCTTGATTCTATCAGATCCTGAAAATTATATACATATATATATATATATATATATATATATATATATATATATATATATATGTATATACACACAGACACACACAGGTGTATACAAACACACACATATATATATATATACATATATATATTTATGTACATGTGTGTGTGTGTGACTGTATGTCTGTGCATATGTGCCTGTATACAATTTCCAGGCGTATAATCATGAGAAAACTGGAATAGTAGAGCTTTATGAGCCCTCAAAATGTTTGTTCAGTATCACATTAGATATTTACTTGTCACTTCAGCTGTCACAAATTCAGTGAACCACTAACTCTCTCTCTCTCTCTCTCTCTCTGTTTGTACATACACACACGCATATTCAAATGTACACACACATATATTATCAACAACGTGTCTGTTGATATAAAATTTATAAACAAGCCTAACAAAACATAAAATTCAATTTAAATCACTGAAAATTTAATCACTCGTTCAATTGTAATTTTGAATAATGATTGTTTTGTTATGTAACCTTTACACATAACAAACATAATGAAAGAGCTATAAGATGTACTCGATTTTGCTAGAAATGCCAATCAAATCTCCCTCAAATCATACCTAAGCAGTGTAAAATAGGATGGACAAATTAGATTACATAGACCAAGGAGAAGATGACAGAACAGTTACAGTAGAAATGTGTTTTGATCATAGTTCTGCTTTGTGAGAGTTGATCTGAGGTTAAACAATAATAATAACAATAACAACAAAACAAACATCAATACAATCATAATATTCACAAAAATATTCTATTAATAAAACATAGAAATTGCTTATGTATTAATATTGATTATTGCAGAAAACCCTTTAAAGCTAGATTTACTGTTTAACATAGACATCTCTCAACAATTTGACTTTCAAACCCTTTTCCTATTCATGCTTTTTGGGCTTTTTTTTTATGTAACATCATTGACAAACAGAAGTGAAAAAGACTAAATTAAGCAGATGAGCCATGAGATAGAGCCATTGTTTAGCTCATCTCTACATGAAAATAATATAATGTGCATATTTACAAGTGTTCAAGAAACAACACAAAGAAAAAAGAGAAGAGAAACGAATAATGTTACAGTTCAGCATGAGAATAGAAAATGTTCCAGTATTCAGTAGATAAAAGGTATTTATCTGAATATAAATGTTCAATAGAAAGGTATTTGTCTGAATACATATATATAATATATGTTCAATATGAAGGTATTTGTGTGAATGTGTGTGCGTGTGTTGTGCGTGTGTATGTGTGTGTGTGTGCACATGTATGTGTGTTCAATATAAAGGTATTTGTCTGAATGAATGAAGATATATATATATATATATATATATATATATATATATATATATATATATATGTATATATACACATACATACATACATATCTCCCTCTCTCTTATTATATATATATATATATATTTATATATATATATATATATATATATATATATATATATATATATATATATATATGTAGATATATACATATTAATATATGCGCATGTACATGTATCTAATGAATATGTATATATAAATATATATATGCATGCATGTATGCATCCATGTATGTATGTATGTATTATGTATGTTCAAAGTATTCAGTAAATAAATTGTCTGAATATAAAGTATATAAGTTTGTGCTGAGCAGGGTTTCTAGATTTTGACAAATTGTTCCCCGTTCTTTTAAACACAAGAAACTCAATATTTGGTTGATCTCTGCTTTTCTCATACTTTAAAAAATACAACTCACTACATTTCTAAATTCTATCTTTTTAGTTCCATGTTCTTTCATTAGACCAATTGCCATATCTATTTAGTCACTCCACTTGCTAAAAGAAGCAATCAATTCTGCTACAGCTGTCAATCATATTTAAAAGCAGTTCACATATTTGTCCAACATGCCCCCACAGGATGGTTGGGAGTGCTTGTTAAATGTTTCATTCAGTCAGGTACCTGGATACTATTCAAGTAGATCTAATTAGTAGGGAAAGAGAGGGCCCACTCCTAAAATTATAACAAACTCTTTTCCACATCATTTATTTGGCAAGAGCATCATCCTACTACAGTACTTAAAGAAGAAAGAGAGAGAGAGAGAAAGAGAGGGAGAGAAAGAGAGGCAGACAGAGTAGAAACTTTTATCAAATGTATTTATTTTACAGATTCAAAATAATTTTCTTTTTTACACCAATTAATAAAAGATTGAAATTATAAGAACAATTATAATCTGCTTTGAATCTTTCTCATATATTTTTTTCACAAAACAATGCAAAAGAAATCATGGAATAAAAAAATATTTATAGCAAAATAATCAGTCATAAAGGGGTTAATTATGTAATAGGTTTTAATTTTGATAAACTCTATTTACATAAGTTTACAGTTAATAATCTAATGACATATTCAAAGAATGTGTGAGGTACATTCTTTTACTACATCGAAGGTCAGTATCCATAGAAAATAAAGACCATCTCAGATTGATTAGCTTAATTGAAATGATATCTAACTTGGATGATTACAGCTTGTTTGGAAAATGTAGAATGAGAAGAAATTCCATGTGGTTGCAGTTTTAGAAGGATTTGGGCAAAGGGCTCAGCATATAATTTTAGAGATGAGATAAAGTAAGGATAGCAGAAGTTGGAAAATAGATTGTTGGTTCAAAGGAGCAGGAATTATTGTAATAATGTTTGAAGAGACTGAGAAGGTCCATGGCTCTTTTACTTGTTTCACTCATTTGACTGTGGCCATGCTGGAGCACCGCCTTTAGTAGAGAAAATCGACCCTAGGACTTATTCTTTGTAAGCCTAGTACTTATTCTATTGGTATGTTTTGCCGAACCACTAAGTTACAGGGACGTAAACACACCAGCATTGGTTGTCAAGCGATGTTGGGGGGACAAACACAGACACAAACATATACACACACAAACACATATACATATAATTATATGCATATATACGACAGGCTTCTTTCAGTTTCCGTCTACCAAATCCACTCACAAGGCTTTGGTCAGCCCGAGGCTATAGTAGAAGACACTTGCCCAAGGTGTCACACAGTGGGACTGAACCCAGAACCATGTGGTTAGTAAGCAAGCTACTTACCACACAGCCACTCCTGCACCTACCTGGTTAGTAATTATTGTTTTGGAGAGTAAATATTTGCTAATCAATCAGATGACCTTTTCTTGGATGTGATCTAAAAGCTTTGTCAGCTGCTCCATTTCAGACATGTGAGCAGGGTCATACATGTCTAATATTTGAGCCTCTTCTAAGAGGATCAAATAAATGCCTAAGAGCCAGTGATGAGTGTTTACTAAAGAAGAAACCTAACACTTGAGCAAAGTTATGGCCATGTTATTAATGTGTGGCTGCCATGCAATAAAACTAGTTCATTGCACAGCATCCTTCAATAACCCAATGGAAAATGTTATCAAGGATTTTTGCCGATGTTTGGTGTACAACCTGTTTAAAAATGTTACATATGTTGATAGAAAAAGAAAACTTGCACATGACTAAGATGGTTCTTTAACCTTTTTGAGACCAACCTGCCTGAGATGGCTCTTAGTTTTATGATGCAAACTTCTCAATTTGAAGCAAATCTAAATCAAAACCTTCCATCAAAATATCAAATTAATTGATGTTCCTAACACCAGCTTATTGATGATAAAGTTATATTACAAAATTCTTCCTTATTTTCAAAATTAATTGAAACAAAGGCAGAGTATTTCAGTGGAAATATGTTAACAAAAGGGTTAATGTTGATTCTTGTAAATCATTTAAGAAATTAGGAAAGAATATAAACTGTAATATAATGGAGGTCTGATCTAATTTTATATTCATTTTAATAATTCAACTAGAACTTTGTGAATTTCTTATCAAATATTTTTACATATAAATAGTGAATAACAAAATAGAACTTACCTGCATGGATTTTCTCTTCTTTAATGATTTCATAACAGTCCCTGTAGATTCCTTGATGTGGTCATTGAAATGTTTCTCAGCATACTCCACAATGTCGTAGTAGACCTGGTCCTGGTCTGTGGACCCTGTGCTTGTAAAACTCTCAATCATTTCAGGGGACAAATCTCCGGTGAGGTATGAGCGACGGTTTGAATCTTTTAAGTTTTCCCTTGGCAGAATTAACTTGTTTTCTTGAAGATCGTTGCCTATGTGTCTGTTAGTATCAGCAGTCCCATTTGCCGGAAGTAAAGAAGAATTCCGTTTGGTTTGATCAATATTGAGAGAGATTTTTTGATTTTGGCCAATACTGTTGCTTGATGATATTTGCTGCAACAGACTGTCGGGATCTTCAGAATTTAATGTCTGGTTACTGCTGCCATTTGTGACACTAACTGCTGTCCTTTGCTGATCCTGTGCATCTGTTGGCTGTTGTGGAGGTGGTGGGGGTAAAGGAGGTGAAGGTGCAATACCATTAACCATTAGTGGAGGTGGTGGAGGTGGTAGTGTTGGTGGACTCTCCATTGACAAAGCTGCAACAGGACAAAATGCAGATTGCATATAGATTTCAGCAGAATAGCATGGATCAGGAAGAGTGGCCTGGATTGACTTATCTGCGCAAGTTGTTTGAGTGGTAGTAGTAACATGCTTGGTAGTAGGGCTAGTAGATTTGGTAGAAAAAGTAGGGGGAGAGGGAGTTGGATTAGTGGCAGCATCAACAGTATTAGGAATAATGGTACTAGTTACACAAGAAGCTGGGGAGGGTGACTGCTCAGCAGGATCGTTCCAGTATGGCATCGTGCTTGCATCATTGCTGGGCAGAGGAGGAGGTGGAGGAGGAGGTGGCGTCGAAGAAAGAGGTGGCGGAGGAGTGAACTGCACGCTATTAGCACTTGTACAATCACTATCACGACTTTCTCGGCCGGAATTTGCGGTGTCCACACTGGCCGAATAAGTGTCGGGTGTCAGTGAGGGTAGAGGTGGAGGGAGGGGCGGTGGCGGCGAAGGAGGAGGCAGGGGTGGTGGCGGCGGCGGAGGTGGGCCTCCCGTCGTGTCACCTCCGCCACCGTCGTCTGCCATGTCTGGCGGTGGAAGAGGAAACTCCTCTTCGGGTGTGTTATCATACGGAAAGCCAGGTGGGAGGGGCGGGGGAGGAGGAAGAGCAGGAGAAGCAGATCTGGGATCCATGCTGCGGTTAACTGCATTCATTTGGTCTTGTTGGATGCAGTTAGAAACAGCACCATCGCCATACATACCAGAAGCATCAGCAGAGTTGGTTGTAGCCCTTCTTCTATGAGCAGATGCCATATTCTGTGAGTCGGATACTTCAGTGTGGAGCCTTTCAAATGTAATGTCGCTGTCAGGGGTTTGTTCAAGGGTGGGTGAGTGGCTTTCTTCCTGTAAATACAAAACAAGGAAACCATCATAATTATGGCGTCTGTAAAAAGGGCTGACAAATCTGTGAGAGACAATGACTACAAGGTAAATACAATGTTCTTACATTAGCATGTGTGTATGTTAGTGTGTGTGTGTGCATTTGTGGGTGTGTGGGTGTTAGTGTTAGTGTGTGTGTGTGCTAGTGTTAGCATGTGTGTTAGTGTATGTGTTAGTGTTAGTGTGTGTGTGTGTGTGTGTTAGGGTTAGTGTGTGTGTGTGTGTTAAATAGTCAAAGGCATAACAATGGCACGTAAGATCCCCAAGCCACTAACAATAAACTGAACCCACATTCGAAAGTGACAAAGAAAGGAAAATATATATATATATATGGTTGTAATATGAAGCCAGGTAAGAGAAATGCAAAGTCTGAAGCCACACATTTTAAGAATTGATCCGTCTTTATTTGGCACCAGAAAAATGTATCAATCAAAGACTGGACTGTTTAGTCACACACACAAAAAAAAAAAAACACTATCAAAATGGCAGTTATAGAATACAGAGAAGCTTTAAATTATTTCAGTAAAAACATTATATTGTCAGTGAGAGAGGAATAAAGCATAAAGAGAATAGACTCTGGATCATGTAAATGTATGTATATTGTTTTGTTAGTTTTAGTCACTGGACTGTGTACTTGTTGGTGGGAGATGGCCACAGGGTCTTTGGACTATTTTATCAACTTGGTATTTTGACTGGTATTGGTTATGTCTACCTCTGAGGTGTAATTTTGATAACTTAATACTACAAAGTAGTTTTGTTTGATGCACAGATTTATTAATCAAGTCATTGTAGATACACACACTCATAAAATATACAATGGACTTGTTCACAGTTTCCACTTGTCAAACTAAAGCTATAACAAACAAGACATGTCCAAGATGACACACATTGGAATTACAACCACATGCAAACAAAGAGAATCTCTTAACCGTTTGTATCCCTGTATGCAGACTGTGGGTGGTGAAATAGAATGTACAGAATATTCTATTAGACTTTAAAAAACAGCCTTTAAAAACAAATGCTGAGCTTTTAATGTTGGTGCATTATGTTATGGTGACAAGGTGGCCAGTAATCAGTAATCTGCTCGGTGACAGCCTGTCAGCACAGGCAGAGTTCTGTGTCTATTATTGAGAGAGACTTAATTGTTAGACAGATCCTTTACACAGAGCTTTAAGTAAGGTAAGAAGAAGAGCACCATAATAGCAAAACCAACTTGCCCGAGATAGCATCTATGATTCAAACCATCTTGTTTTAAAGGGTTCGTATTTAAATTCCATTATAATATCTATGTAAGGACCTGTCGTTACTTATATTCCTAAAATTAGCTTAATAATTACAAATGTAAATTATTTTACTAAATCACTCCAAATTTTTGTTTGCTTCAAAAGTAAATGGAATACAGAAGCAGTGGATTTCATTAGAGATGTAATTATCTGTAGAGTTAAATTAATTTGGGAAGAGAGGATTCTCTCTAGCTAAACAATACAGCTTGAAGACATTATCTTCATGAATAGTTTTGTTCTACCAGGTTGGGAACCCATCGTAATTTTAGATAAATGATGCAGCAAATATAAAACAGGTACAAATAATATTAGCAGTACACTGTAATATATACATGTGGCTGTCAGGGAGCATGGGAAGGGGTGGGGTGGAGCAGAAAAAATTACTTATGTTTTTTTTTGTATATTGGCTCTTAACTCTTTTGTTATCAACCTTCCTGAGACTGCCTTCTGGTTCTCAGATATAAACTTCCTGTTTACAATGATCTTAATTCAAAGCTTCTGTCAAAATTTCATTTTAATTCTATATATCAAACACTTGTCTCATAATGACAAAGTGCTTTACTAGATTCTGCATTATTTTCAAAATGAATTGAACCAATGGTAGTGTATTTCAACAGAAATATGGCAACTAAAGGGTTAGATAATAATAGAAAAAGATACATTTGAAAAAGAAAATTTTGCAGCTGAATTTATTACATTCGAAGTAGAAACACACACACACACACACACACACACACACAACCCAGTTAAAGATCAATAAAAGCATGCCTCCAGCATGTTTCTAGTTTTGGTTTCAACAAACAATAATTTTCACATGGCCAAAGATGGCAAGCAAAGCATTTAGTTTATGCATGTTATTAGACTAGATATGTTATGAACACAAAAGTGGCACAAACATGGAGACTAAAACACTGAGCAAGTCTCTACATGGTTACTCATCCTGCTAGAAATAGCAGCTGTATCTCTTGCATATGTTTTTTGCTTTAACAAAGAAACAACAGAAATTATTTGAATGCAAACATTATCATCATCATTGTCATCATGATGCTAGCATGGGATGGACAGTTTGACAGGAGTTGGTAAGCTGGCGAGAGCAGCACCAGGCTCCATTTCCTAATGCCAATCACTTTACAGAGTGTACTGGGTGCTTTTTTTTTTACATGGCACCAGCATGAGTGATTTTTACATGGCACCACCATGGGTGGAAATTAAAATACTAGTAATATATGTGGGACTACACTGAAGGTACACTCACCTTCTATATTATGAAATTAGAGATGGTATCTGGCCATATAGCAATATAAAAGTTTATGAATAAAAACAAAAAGAGTAGGCTTTATATGTATTTTTACTCCTCTTTTAACCTCTGGTATCAAGATAAACATGAGTCGTATGTGACCATATATCTGAACTTATTTTTGTTACATTTCATTTTTTATATAACTAATTTCAGGTTTACTTTAATCTATGAGTTGTCCAACATATAAACACCCATTATGTAAACATGATCTGCATACTAATCAGCCAAAACAAAATTCTCAAAAATAGAAAGAAACCATTTTTTTTCTCATTTAACTTTAAAATCATTCAAACATTGAACTTCTTACTTTTAGTAGTTTCTTAGATGTCGGAACTGACATTAGAACAATCAATAAACCAACCAAAGAAAAACAGTAGCATGTGCGCGTGCGTGTGTGTATGCGCATATGCATGCATGTGCAAATGGTTAATGTTGGATGGTTAAATCATGATAGCAGTATACACAGTCTCTAATTGATTCTTCAGGGACTCATGTGAAGAACATTTAGATCAGGTGAAGATGTTAAAAGCACCCTGTACTACTGATTTCCTCTGCAAAATAGGGATAAGGGCAGCCCAGTGGAGAAATGAGCCCCACAAGGTGTTATAGTGACTAGGTTATTCTATTCATCTCGTGGGAGGGGTGTACCAATTCTCCCCTCTTAAGTTTTTCTTAGGAAGTGTCATTTTATTTATCAATAATTTTTTTTATTCACCCCACCTCCCTTTTCTTTTCTATACAATTTCATATTTTTTACACTTGGCATCTATTTTCAAGAACTCCGTTTGTTTTCTTTTCCTCTCACTTGTATGCCTGGGTTCAATCACCTGCAGTGGTGTTGGTGCTTGAAACGTTTTGTACAACCATTCCATCGGTTCCTCCAACTTCTTTGGTTTGCTTTACACGAATCTCTTTTTCAGTTGGTTCCTGTGTCTCTTTTGTATGCCTTTTCTATATTTTTAACCCAATACATCATTTTACCTATGCATTTGGTAATTACACCATCTTCCCAACTCTGCTTTCCATTCCTGCATGCCCACATATACACTTTTTCACCAACTTTGCTACCTCATCCGTGACTTCCTTGTTTAATTTTCTTAGGGCTCTTTTGAAGGTATCGACAAAGCATTCTGCCTGATCTATTAGATCTGGGATGGTATGGCGCTGTAGTGATATGTTCTACTGTGAATGTTTCACAAATCTTTTTAGATTCACTAGACACAAATTGCATTCCATTGTCAGACATTATCTTATCTGAGATGCTAAACCTTGCAAACAATTCATGTAAAAAATTTATCACAGTTGAGGAAGTTGGTTTTTAATACTTTCAGATTTCAGGTCATTTCGAAAAATCTATCAACTACCACTACACTAAGTAGTAAGAACTGTTTAAAGAACCAGCAAAATCGACATGTAATTTCAACCATAGAATATCTACTTTTGAACAATGTTTATTTTTTTATCGTGGGCAATTTTTAATTTCATCTTGGCTTACATACATGTAGGTGTTCCACTCTGTTCTACTGCAATTTTTTGTTTCAGTCCCTCAGCCACATTTGAAACTTTGACTGAACCAACTATATTTTGAATATAACACTTTGAATCATTCCATCCACTCTGTGCCAAATAAATTAACTGAACTTTTTAGCCTTTTTTTGTTTGACCTCGAAATGTTACATTACACACAAATTCACCCCCAAAAAATGTAATCTTTTCCCCCATAACACCAAGAGCTACCTTTTTTGATTTAATTAATTTCAGTTTACTGACATATTTCCAAGTTTTTCTGTTTATAATGGTGATATCACTACCAGTGTCCAACTGCATTTTAACACGTGTATTTCTGATTTTCACCTTCATGAATTTTCTCATCGTTATATTGCAAATTTTTTCTGATGACATACTATTTATTTATTTTTCCTTTGTTCTGACATTTTATCATCTTTGTTCTACAGTGTGTCTTTATATGTCCTATAACAACAAAAGCACTCCATTTTTTTTAATGGACAATTTTTTCTCAGGTGTATACCTCCACATGCAAAACATGGGTTTATTTCCTGATTTTTGTTGTGTTTTTTAGAAAACACTTTATCTCTATTCTGATTATTTCACACTTGCTTTACTTGAAAACAATCTTTACGTTCAATTTCCACTGTGTCATGTCTTAATTTGACTATCCTTCACATTCTTCTGACACTTGCTGTAGGGTTACATTCTGGTTTTGTTCCAGCTTTATGAGAATTCTAGTTCTAACTTCTGAATCCTTTTCAGCAGTAAGTCCCTGAGTAAAAGTCAGGCATTTGAACATATCGGGCATTAATTCGTCCAGTTTAAACTTCTCGCATTCCCTGTTTACTGTATCAGCATATGTGACGTAGACCTTGTCATTGATTTTCTTTATGTTCAGATACTTCTAACACGTGTTGCACAATGAGCTTTTTATACTGAAAATTTTATACAATATACATTGTATGATTAAAGTTTATTCCCAAAGGTTTTCTTGGGAGTACAAAATTACTGTATTGTTTATGTTCTGTTGTCACCAGTTTTTTCAAGATTAAGTACATCATCTCATCATCCCAGTCTTCACATTCTTTCTTGAAATATTACTCACATCTTCTGTAGTATGCTTCGAAGGTAACTCCTTCATCAGGTTCATATTTGAACTCTGTTTTGGAGTGCACAACATAGTCTGGCTAGAAGACTTTTTCTGAATTTCCTGACAACCTTATTAATTGCAGCATTTGTTGTTGCAATACTAATTGTTGTTGGTGTTCTTTCAGTTGTTGTTGCTGATTTTGCAACTTGAGCAAACCAACCAACAAATTTTCCATAATTTGTTACAATTTTTTTTTTTTGCATAAAATTCACACAACAAAAGCTTTTGTGAGTTTGTTAAAGTCCTTGTAGAGTTTATTAATTCCTCATGAGTTGTTTAAATCCTCGTCAAGTTCATTAATTCCTCGTGAGATGTTTAAATCCTTGTTGCCACTATTATAATCCTTAAAAATGTTAGATTGTTATAATGCCCACTCCAGTATACTTAGTAAAACTAGTAAAGACATGATTATCTCTGACTGCCAACTATGTACTCTGGCACTTCACATACTTCTGTTTACTTATAGTGACTAGGTTATTACTAATTCCCTACAATACAAGGTGGAGTGGCTGCTGTAGTGAGTGTCACTGACCATTCTCTGTGGCAACACCATCATGGTTATTACCATAGGGGATGCCTGAAGACACCATTTGTTTTGGGGCATGTGGAAATCCCTCTCCCCTTCCATCTTCCACTGTTTTCCCTCTTTCCACCTTTTTTCCTTTTCCGTCTTTTCTTTTCTTATCTCTCTTTCTTCCTGTTTCTTTGTATTTAAATGTTTTAATGAAATAAAAATTATGTTGTTTTTTTTTTTAAAAAAAAGCTATCGTAAATATTTGTCACAATTAGATAGACAGAGAAATGAGAAATGGGAATTATGAAATGAATATGTGAGAATTAATCAAAAATACAATAAATTCTTTACAGCAGATATGAATAAAAGATTCCTCACATCCCTACAATAATTGTGAGGTTTAAGAGGAGATTGTCTTTTTTCTACTTTTTGTTTATGTGTTCAAAATCCTGCAATATTTTGCTAAAATTTTAAGGAAAACACATAATTTTCCATGCAAGTATTTTACTTGACTAACTATAAATCAATTCCTGCCCCAAATACTTGATGAGAAATAGCCAATAAGAAGATAAGCCAAAACAAAAGTAGCCACCATTTAACCAACACTTCAATTGTTTACTGGTATCCTATTCCTTCCTATACATTTGCCAAAGACTAAATTTAAAGCAAGAAACTATATTTCTAATGAAAGTTTCAAAATTTTTAACTGCTATACCATAATTCTACAGAAAGATAATCAGAAAATAGACTTATAAAGATATTGCAAGAACTAGAAAAACAAAAGGCAAGGTCAACAGGCTAAAATCTTAATTGTGTTAATTCAGAAATATAGGCATGGATATTAGGAGGGTATTTTTCGGAAGGTGTATTCAATACTCAGTCATTCTACTTTGAACTGGAGTGCTATGATGCCAAGAGTAAAATTAGCTGAAACAGTGTAAAAAGCACCGGTGATAGTTTCATGAAAAAAAAGCACTGGCACTGGTGCCATGTAAAATTCTCTGGCGCTAGTGCCACATAAAAAGCATTGGTGCTGGTACCACATAAAAAGCACTCATGCTGATGTCACATAAAAAAGCACCCAGTACACATTGTAAAGGAAGAGCATCCAACCATAGAAACCATGCCAAAACAGACCATGGAACTTGATGTGGCTGGTGTCCTTTCCAGCTCCTGTCAAACCATCCAATCCATGCCGTCATGGAAAACAGATTTTAAATGATGATGGTGATGATGATGATGATGATTGTATTCATGGCTTTTTTTGTTGTTGTTTTACATTGTAAAAACTTTTCACAGAAAATATTTTAGATAGAAACATCTATGTTTATGAAGTTTCTACATAACTGTGTTTCATGTGTCAAAGAACTTGTTATGACATGGGAAATTTTCCTGAGATTGTACATTGCGTGAATAACATATTTAATTAGATGTTAACAGAATGTAATGAGAAAAAAATTGTTCAGTCACTTAAAATTACACTCACAATGGAAAGAAAAGCCATTAGTAGTGATGATAATTCTTGTCTGTAAAAGTAAGGGAAGCAACTCTGAAGTCTAATGTGTTTAAAAATTAAAAGGGGCAGCAACAGGGATTTGTTGAACCATTAAGGACCTGATGGCTTGTGTTAGCTGTTAACATTTAATTTATGGCTTATATCACTAATGTCATGAAAAAAGAATGAATGTCACATATTCCTTGTCTTCCTCTCTGGAAATTAGTAAAGTTGATAGTCACAAAACATCAAACATCGTTAGTATGTTGGCTGTTTTAGAGCTATTAGAAGAATAATTAATTAAATAGATGCAAAGAAAAAAAACCTGTCAAGGTGAAAACAATTGTTGATAATCTTCATTATTTGCTATTAATTACAGTGACACAGATTTAAATGAGATGTTTAACACAGAAATGTATAATCCCTATCAAGGTGAAACAATAACAGACATTTTATGCATGTTAAAACCCGAGTTAATCAGAGCATGTGATCAGGAATGAGACTATTCTGTTTTGCTGTCTCCTTAAACCCTCACCCTATCATAATATATATTTATCAGATGTTGATCAAAAACAATCTCCACAGCTACATAAATTAGAGGGTGATTAATTTCATTGATATTTACCAAATCATCATCACTTTCTGAACATTACACAGTGTTATTTATAAGGTTTTAGAGCTGAGTGCAAGATCAGGTGGCAAATATAGGCTCCCATGAAGAGAGTCTAAAAAAAGCTCAGAATCATAATCTGGTTCTTAATTACATGTTCTCAATTAGCTGAAGGTATAACGATCTTTCAAACATTATTTATAACAATAATGGATGTGATTAAATAGATGTATTAATGAAATAACATCTCAAACGGTGTGGTAAAAAGAGGACAATACAAGTCAAACCTATAATTGTAAGAATGGAAGCAGGTAATTATTATGACAGACAGTTTTTTTTCTTGCAAAATTATCCAGATATGTTTTAGATCAGTGCTTTTCAACCATGGTCCATATGGCCCTTGGGGGACCATATGATATTTTGGAGGGTTCATGCAACAAAAGAGTAAACTGGGGATCCACAATAGTATTTTAAGGACCCCTGTAAAAATTTTGCTTTAGTATGTATTGCTATGTATTGCAAGAAGCATTTGGATTTCTTTCTCTACCATTTTACCTAGTTCAACCTACAGAAGTTAATGTGTGAAAAACAAAATAAGAATTTTGAGAGCAATTACTATAAAACTAGTTTTTAAACATTGAATGGCTATGGGTGGGATTTCCACCTGAATACAATAGTAATCAAAGGGATCTATAGATAAAAAGGAGTTGAGAATACCTGTTTTAGATTATAATGAAAACTATCCAAAAATCTTTGATAAAATGAACATCAGTTTTAAATTAATCTTTTACTGAAGCATAAAGCCACAAGTTTATAAAGGTAAGGTAGAGGTGGTGGGATAAGATTGATTTTTTTTTTCTTTCTCAATGTCATAAGCATCATAGTAAATTAACTTCAGTAATTAAAACTAGTTTGTGGACTTAAGACATTCCTTTTCCATCTCTAATTCACACAAAATAACTAATGACTATGCAAGGAGATAAAATACCTGTTTGTAGTATTAATCTTCAATCTTACATGAGTATAAGATATTATTGTAACTTAATTAAGGTGTAGGACTGTGACGAGTTCCAATGTCAAACCATGTCAAAGATGACATTGGAGCTCAATGCAATCCTGCAGCTTGCCGGTTCCCAGTCAACCTGTCCTATCCGTGTCAGCTTGGAAAGCAGATGTAAAACAATGATGATGATGATAAGCTACAGTAGCATGTTTGATTTTGATATTCTACATCAGATTTATTGATTACTAAAGCAACCAAGGAAAGATAAGAGAAACGGGCAAACAGAGATAGAAAGAGAAAAAGAGAGAGGGAAAAACAGAGATAGAAAAGTAGAAAGTGAGAGAGAAAGAGAGAGAGAGAGATTAATGAAAGTAACGAATAATAGATAAGCAGACAAATATTCATGAATCAGTTCTTTACTTAGGGGTGCACTTTATAGGCTATTTTGCTCTATATTAAAATTCTACATAATTCTAAAATAGTAAGATTACCCAATGCATCAGTCTTCTAATTGTCTTCACCATCATGTATCACATGCTTTGCAGAGCATTGATGACACTACAACAAAGATTTTCCTGGTTAAGCACAAGTTCTCCCACCAGATGAAGCCTTAGCATTATTTTGTTCTGACTCTCTCATAGTGTTTTCTTGGCATAGATATGAGGGTGGTTTGCCATTGCCTCTCCCCAACAGGATGGCCACAAGGAGCTCACCTGCCCTTCTACAGGTCTTGTTTTTAATTCTACTGGGTACCCAGATACCTTTCTCACAAGAGTAACAAGTCTTCTAATACCAATGAAGTATATATATATATATATATATATATATATGTATGTATGTATACCAAAGTAAGCACATAAATGGGAAAAAACAAAGTGGGGAAAAATAGTACTCAAATACCGGAGGATCACAAATATATCACAAAAAAACTGCTACTCAGAGTTTCACGTTCCCATTCACCAGGAGTTGTGACTGAGAATGGGATAAGAATTAAGGTTATATTTATTTTTGATTTAAGGTTTTCTTCGATTTTACACAATTCAATTTTAAGCCTTTTAATTTTTAATTTTATTATTTATATTACCGTTTCTTAAAAAAAAAAACCCATCAGTTGAAACAACCAATGAAATGAAACCAAATTCAAATGTGTATTTGTCAATGTAAATTGTATAATATATTTATACATATAACCTTAATTCTTGTCCCATTCTCAATCACAACTGTCCAACGAACAGGAATGTGAAATTCTGAATAGCAGTTTTTTGTGATATTTTTGTGGTGTTTTTACTACTTTACAAAGTGCAAGCTGTCTAAAGCAAGAACATATTGTGTGTGTGTGTGTGTGTACACACACACAAACACACACATGTAGTGCATTGTATGAAGACAGAGAAGGTCTTATAAACATGGCTCTGTAGGTGTGGGGTCAAGCTGCCAGAATAGTCATGAGTTCAAACCTAAGTGTTGCCGGTATGTTGTATTCTTTGACAAAGCACAAAATTCTACTTTCCTTCTCTTTTAGCACAATTACAAACAGAATCTGTTGTTGATTCATGGTCAAGTAATTAACAATATGTAAGGCCTCCAGGTCTCCAGCATTACAAGTGACTTACACATTTGTAATGTTCAAATTTGTGAAAACCATCTTACTAGCCATAGAAAAATACATGTGAGCCAACAAAGTAGCCTCTACATGGCTGCTTCACTTGCTAGAAGTAGCAACCAAACATCCTCAAATCAAACATAGCAACATTATAAAAGGAAGAACACATAGGACAATGTAACTTGAGATGTACAAAAATAAAAAATAAAATAAGAAAAAACATTTCATCAAAGATTTTTTAGATAGTTTTGAACCAGTTATACCATTATAATCTAAAACAAATTTCTGGATAACTTTGCTAGAAAAAACTCTCTCTTCTAATAATTACCAGCATCCATTCCTAAAATTGTAGGTTTGACATGTATTGTTGAAATGCATTTGATTGCAGTTGTGTTGACTCAGGGCTGAATTAGAGTAAAACAACTACAAATATATGTAAAGTGGTTGTGTGGTAAGTAGCTTGCTTACCAACCACATGGTTCTGGATTCAATCCTACTGCATGGCAACTTGGGCAAGTATTTTCTACTATAGCTTCGGGCCGAGCAAAGCTTTGTGTTTGGATTTGGTAGATGGAAACTGAAAAGAAGCCCATCATATATATTTGTGTGTGTGTGTGTGTTTGTCCCCCCACCATCGCTTGACAACTGATGCCGGTGTGTTTATGTCTCCATAACTTAGACATTTGGCAAAAAAGACCAACAGAATAACTACTAGGCTTACAAAGAATAAGTCCTGGGGTGGGGGGACGATTTGTTCAACTAAAGGCGGTGCTCCAGCATGGCCACAGTCAAATGACTGAAACAAGTAAAAGAATAAAAGAATAAAAAAGTTAGCTAATAGTCCTGCATAGTATGAATCAATGATGTTATTTGCATGTCCGTTACTGACTGAAGAGGGGAAAATGATGCACAACGTAGCAGTTGTTAATAAAACATTATGTAAACAACAACTTTGTTATAGGTTTGTGGGTCTCTAACAGATCAACCACTGGCCCACTACATTTTGGCTGGCCAGAGGGAGAAAAGAAGGTCTGCAACACATCTGTTTTTCGCTATTGTTGACAATTTTCCTTGATATACTCCAATACATCTCCAACACTATCTATTTTGCTTTCTCTCACTCTGTCTGTCTATGTTTCTCTAACTCTCCTGGGAAGCCAAGTATCTTCCACTATAGTAAGACAGCTAGCTCTGTTCCTCTACTATACTCTAACCTCTCACCTGGTCCACAGCCACTTCCCTCGATTCCACTTCCTCCCTCAGCTAAGAAGTCTTTGTCTTGCAAGCTACTTGGTAGCCTTGCTGGTGCCATGTAAAAAGCACCCATGCTGATGCCGGGTAAAAAGCACTCAGTGCACTCTGTAAAGGGGTTGGCATTAGAAAGTGCATCTAGCCATAAAACCCATGCCAAAACAAGCAATTGGGGCCTGATGTAGTGCTCTGGTTTGCTAGCTCTTGTTGAAACATCCAACCCATGCCTGCATGAAAAACCAACCTTAAATGATGATGATGATGATACATCACAAAAAGACACACACACACTCACACACAAACAGACATACACAGTTTCTGACCACCAAAATTCACTCAGAAATGGACAGATCAACTTGAGGCAATAGAAGATAATCTTTGTTCCCAGATCACGCAACAATGCCTGCACCCATGTTGAAAAGAACACAAAAGTCTGTCAAAGTCTTATAGTAAACATCTTTTTGGAATTTTATATGAACAATATTTCTAAGGAGCAGCATACTTCAGGATATTCCAGTATGATGAGTGGTGCTATAGTTACTGCAATACTGGTTTTAGTCATTGGACTGAAGCCATGTTTAAACATTGCCTATACAACTTGTAGAAATGATATCTTAAGTAAACTGTTTTAAGTAGTTATACTGAGACTAATATTCTGAAACAATAAATCTACATTGCATGGATAGGATTGAAAACTGTATCGCAGGTTAATTACAAAAGAAAATCATAAAACTTTCACTACATTTTGTGGACACCATTCACGTATTCATAGAATTATTGATGTATATGTAAGTAACTGCTGGTTTATATACAAACACATAGATGGATATAGACAAACATAAAATATGAAAATATATGGGTATATAGACAAATACATATAAAAGCTATCTATATTTTCAAAATCTTCTTTTAGAAGCTCTTTCCATCTAAACTCTATTTGGTTTTACTGGGACAAATGCAAATGATCTCTCTCTCTCTCACCCTACCTATATATATATATATATATATATATATATATATACAGAGGGAGAGAGAGAGAGAGAGAGAGAGAGAGAGAGAGACGTACTCAACACATTTAGTGAGTGTTGACATGTATTATTTTTGGAGCCAAATCAAACTGTGTTAAACAATATATATATGTGTGTGTGTGTATATATGTATATGTATGTGTGTGTATATATATATATATATATATATATATATATATATAAATGGTGATGCTTTAGATAGAAATAACTATAGGGGTATCAAATTATTGATTCAGGTGATGAAAGTTACAGAGAGGGCCCAACTAATTAGGGAGAGAGTTAGCCTAGATGAGATGCAGTTTGGTTTTGCACCACGCAGAAGCACAACTGATGCTATATTTCTGGTAAGGCAACTGCAGGAGAAATATCTAGCCAACGATAAACCTATGCACTTGGCTTTTGTTGACTTGGAGAAAGCTTTTGGCAGGGTCCTCTGATCCCCTAACTGGTGGTCAATGCAGAAACTTGGGGTAGACGAGTCGTTGGTAAGAGCTGTGCAAGCCCTGTACAGGGATGCTGTCAGTAAGGTGAGGGTTGGTAATGAGTATAGGGAAGAATTCCCAGTAGAAATAAAGGTTCACCAAAGATCAGTCCTCAGCCCCCTCTTATTCAATATTGTCCTCCTGGCAATAACAGAGGAATTCAAGATAGGCTGTCCCTGGGAGCTCCTCTATGCTGATGACCTTGCCCTAGTAGCCAAGTCAATGCCAGAACTAGAGACGAAGTTTAGGGTGTGGAAGCATTTTGTTGGCGTTAGGAAGGGCATTGAGCTGTAAAAACATTGCTAGATCAGATTGGAGCCTGGTGCAGCCATCTGGTTCGCCAGTCCTCAGTCAAATGGTCCAACCCATGCTAGCATGGAAAACGGACTATATATATATATATATATATATATATATATATATATATATATATATATATATATATATATATCGAGAGAGAGAGAGAGAGAGAGAGGGAGGGAGAGAGAGAGAGAGAGGGAGGGAGAGAGAGAGAAAGAGAGCGATGTCAATATATATCCTTTTATACGTACATGTGTGTGTTTGTGCGTATATATATATATATATATATATATATATATATATATATATATATATATATATATATATATACCATGTCATTAAGAATGAAATGTCCGATTTCCTTATGCACCAACTTTGACAGTCGTTAACTCTAATGCTTTAACATGACAATTATTTGTTTTACAACATTGAAGAGTTACATCATCACTTTTCGAAATGCAATTCACTGTGTCTGATTGCATTGTGAGTTTTCTCTTGTAAATCAACTTTTGTGAACCCATCGGTAGATCAAAAATTCATGTTGATTATGAATAGGAGTTCCATTGTGGAACCAATGCATCCCAGACAGCTCAAAACATCAATGAGGTGTTTGGTGAAGATGTGGCAAATGAGCACACTGTACATCGATAGTTTGAGAAGTTCCAGTCTGGTGATTTTATTCTTGAAAATCAGCCTTGTGGTAGGCCTGAGACGAAGATGGATAATGATGAGCTGGAAACTGTAGTGGAAGCCGATACATCTCAAACTACACGTGAGTTAGCAGCAAGGTTTGATGTTTTGATTCCAAGTGTATTGGACCATCTGAAACAAATCGGTAAAGTGAAGAAGCTGGACAAGTGGGTACCACATGAACTAAACAGGCATCAAATGACACATTGTCTTGGAACTTCTTGTTCTTTGCTGTCACAGCATAAAAGTGAACCATTTTTGCATTGTATTGTTATGTGTGATGAAAAATGGATTCTTTTCAACAATAGCAAGCATTCTGCACAGTGGATGGATAGAGACGAAATTCCAAAACACAGTCCAAAAAAGAATATTCACCAAAGAAAGTTAATGGTGTCTGTTTGGTAGTCCAGTGCTGGTGTCATCCACTACAGCCTCATGAGATCTGGTAAGTCAATTACAGTGGATGTATACATCAACCAGTTGGATGAAATGAGGAGTGAATTTGCAATTAAACAACCAAGATTGGTCAATAGAGACAGGCCAGTTCTCTTGGAAGGCAATGCTCAGCAACACGTTGCACAAAGAACGCTACTCAAGTTACAGTAACTGAATTTGGAAGTACTCTGTCATCCAGAATATTCACCAGACCTTGCACCAACTGACTATCATATTTTCCAGGCATTAGACAACTTTTTGCAAGGAAAAAACTTCAAAACAGCCCTTCGTGATTTCATCACCTCTTGCTCTCCAGATTTCTTCACTGCCGGCATAAATAAGCTTCCAATAAAATAGAAAAATTGTAAAATTTTGTTGATAATTTTACATGCATACTTTGATTAACTGCATTGCTTTTTGTTGAGACAGAGTAAAATAAACTTTCAGTTCAAAATCAGACATTTCATTCTTAATGACCTGATATATATATAGGGAGAATTCACAAAAAAAAACAAAAGACGAAGATAGGTGGTGTAGACAACAAACAGATATGTGTGCATATATATATATATATATCATCATCATCATGCACACACATACATACATACACACTCATCCATTTATAAGCCAACCTGAGTGGTAATCATCAGAATAATCATTTATACTAATTAGTACAACATAACCAGTAGAAATATAAACCATCTCTAATTAAGGAAGTGGTCACAAACTGGCAATGGACTAAACTAGGTAATGCTCATGTTGTGATAGTTTACTGAAACAAAGCAATAAAGATGGTAGCCATTTAATTGGTTATAAATTACAACAGTTAATTTAAAGGGTTATAAATTACTGACAAATCAAACTTGTATGAGTTGTACAAGTGTTAATGCATTAGCTCTATCCTATATGTGTTTAGCGTAGAGTGATTGCAGCTTTCCTAGCAATACAAATATCTATGACAATGACTTCTAGGAGAGGTTTTAGATGTCAGTCTGCTGGCTGGCAGGCTGGATGGCCAGCTCATTGAAATGTCAACAGTTTATGTCTTGTCACAAGAGTTCTTGTTGCTGTGTCAATGAGAAATTCTCAATGGAAATGTTCACTGCTTTGTAAATAAGTACCATGGTGCCACAGAGAAGATGGCTCCTTAGTTTGAAATACTGAAATTCATATTCTCTTCTGGGCAAAAGTTGCGATTGAGTATTTTAGTGCCATGAACCTCTGTTCCAGTCTATGGAAATGAATTTCAACTACTTCTACCATTAAGTCTGGTTAAGTTTCCATATATATCATTTGCTATGAAGAAAACTTCCCAGTATTATTTTAAATATATAAATTATATTATGAACATTGTTATTCAAACTAGTTTTAGTCAAGGGTATGCTCCAATTACACTTATATCTATCCAAGGTACATAAACAGCCCAAATATTCTTCCTAAATAGCTGTATTAACTGAAACAAATGAAATGACTGAAATGGCTTTGAAATAAAAAATTTTACTTTCTACCAATGTTTGTGTAGAATATTTGGAACTGATTGTAGAATTCTTGAACCTCAAATGGAATTCTTAACCTCAAATATGAACCCCCCACCCCCACCAAAAGTTACTTTTTTGCTTGATATTACTTTCCTTTAGTATCTTTTACATCTATTTTTCCATATTATATTGGTTACAATGAATCAGTAAATTTAAATAGTAATCTGTTTACATTTAGAATATCAATGAAGAAGCCTCTAGAAATATGTAAATAATTTACTTAATGGTGTGTCTCACAGCGAATACAGCTGCAAATAATAATTTGTAATATATTGGGATACAGCCCTTTTGGATGGAAAGAAAGCTGAAGACTACCCATGAGACTCAAGTCAAACATCTTCTTTAACTATGACAGACATGCTACTAACTGTAACAGAAGATACATGGTTCAAGTCCCATAGGTAGTTGTTGACCTTTTAAACCCATCTGAGGAGTATTTAGCTTAATATATTTCAAGCTATTAATCAGTTGCTATATTCACTTCAAGATATACTGTTAATTAAATGACTTGTTTAAATATCAGTTTTTGAAATAAGAGCAAAAAATAAAGGTTTCAAATTTTGGCACACAGCCAGCAAGTTCAGGGGGGAGGAGTCAATTATATTGACCCCAGTTTTGAACTGGTACTTATTTTGTGGACCCTGAAAGGATGAAAGACTAAGATGACTTTGAACTCAGAATGTACTGATGGACAAAATGCTGTGAAGCATTCAGTCTGGTGTACTAACAACTCTGTCAGCTTACAACTCTAAGAGCAAATAATATTACAAATGTGCATATTATTATTTGCTCTTGGGGCAGTCATCAGCATACTGGACAAAACGCTTAGCACCATTTTGTCTGTCTTTATGTTCTGT
This sequence comes from Octopus bimaculoides, assembly GCF_046866305.1. Taxonomy (NCBI): domain Eukaryota; kingdom Metazoa; phylum Mollusca; class Cephalopoda; order Octopoda; family Octopodidae; genus Octopus; species Octopus bimaculoides. The sequence continues at coordinate 52,736,519 of NC_142938.1, read as the reverse complement.
GTTCAAATTCTGCTGAGGTTGACTATGCCTTTCATCTTTTCTGAGTCGATAAAATAAGTACTGGAGTCGATGTAATTGACTAACCCCCTCCTCTGAAATTGCTGATGTTGTGTCAAAATTTGAAATCAATGTTACAGATGTATGCCTCACCTATTAGTTGTAAGGAAGTAAACCTAGTAATAACTATGACATCTTTCTTTCATTATTTAAATTTGGTGATGACACCTGTAATATCCTACCTTGCTAGTACTGTAATACTGCAATAATTACCAAGTTATGAGACATGATAGAGATCAAAACAGCCTTCCTAATATTGTCTTTCCTTAACTGTGAGAAAAAGGTCAAATAGAAACAAGCATTTAATACGGACTGACTGGGGGTACCAGGACAAATTAATACGTTTATTCTAATTGTGTAACAGCAGAGAACTCAAATGAAGAATAATACTTCAAATGAATTACCTACTATGTTAATAATCCATATAAAACATAAGATACAGCAAGGTTTGCATTAATAGTAGTGATGTTTCATATCTATCTTTATCTAGCGTAAATTGAAAGTAAAAGTAACATGGGCTTTCAAACAATAAATTTGATACTAGATAGAATATAGGAACCTCAGCTGAGGTAGCTGTGATTTGTTATCAACTGACAAGATGGAGATAAACACTCTCAGAAACATCAGCCACAAAACATCTGAAAGGGAAGAGTTAAGGTTAACTTAACATAATCGAAGTTGATGTGAAGAGGAAAATAATAATAAACAAACAAAAAAGGTCACAATGATGATGATGACAATGAGGATGATAAACATTCATCATCATAGATTTTATCATCAGTGTCATCATCATCTATAAGCATCACTTTCATCACTTCCATCAAACCCACCATATTTGCTACCAAAATAATCACCATCATCATAGTTATCATCTCATCATCACCACCACCACCATCATAGTTATCACTGACACCATCATTCATAATCAGACCCCCTCCCCACCACATCATCACAACCATTGAAACGATTGACATCATCGTTTATTTATTCATTGTTTATATTTTTTAAAATTCTTTTCTCCATGTGTTATAACATTAAGCAAAACCTGTCAGAGTCATAAACCAGACAAAACAAAGTGCATTAACAGTTGAAAACAGTGAAATGTCTTTTTCCTATATCAGCTAATTTATGAAATTTGATGAAAATTATCTTCATTAAATTATATAATTATTTAAAGAAAATTAAGTTCCAGTGTGCTGGGAAGGGGAGCTTGCTTTCAAGAAATACTAGAAATGGTAGAACAGAATAATTTTGGAATGTCCTTTCACTTTGATCCTATTTACAAGCTGTAATAACCTATATTTGGAAAGATAACAAAAATAGTAACATTTCCAGCGGCTTTTGCTTTCTCACTCATAAGGAAGATATAAAACCACAGCGAATCTATTAATGCAGGAGGTAATATTTACAAAAAAAAAATTCAATATTTCAGTATTATAATAATAATAATTTACAGTTTGTAGAAAGAAATTGAATTGGTAAATTCTGGCCAAACAAGCTTTAGCGAGAGGAGAATTTTAGTGGAAAGAAAACAGCTATTGATAAGGAGTTTAATGGGTATGTTTGTATTAATAGCATTAAAGAAAGAAGGAATATGGGCTGTAAAGATTTCCCTTTGCCATTGGTGAAAATATTAAATAATTTGTATAAATTTCAGAGCTAGAACAATAAAGTTGAAATGAATTGTAAGGAAGTAAGGAGATGTAGGGGTGGATACAATATTGAGATAAGGGGAAATTCAAGAATAATCTGTTATTGATTAAGAAAATATGTCAAATTCATTTGAAAATACCTTTCTTTCAATGAACTTGAAGCAATGTTTTTGAAGCAGACCAAATCAAATTAAAAAAATATCAAAAAAAAAAAAAAGAAGCCTGTATGCCATTATCAGTTAAGAAAAACTACTGCTATAGGAAGAGTGATTAAGTTAAGCAAACATGAGAAAGGAGAGATAGAAAGACAGAAGAAGTAGGAAGATGAGAAGAAGGAGTAAAGTGATCAATATAGAAACTGTAATCAATAGATGTAAAGGCAGACTGTTGGTGGTATGCAGTGAGTTCAGGTGCCACAGTGAATAATGCAACTGTCAACTAAAAATATTAGTTTGCAAGTAAAGGTAAGAAATAGAAAGCAAGGAAAGAGATGAACAAAATAAATTGGAGAAATAAAGGATGGCTCGAAGAGATAAGGAGGAGACATAGAAGATCAATAAGATAAGATGGAGAATCAGTGGATAAAAATGACCACTTGTTAATGCCATGAAGTAGCAAGAAAAAGATCAATCATAAACAAAAATGATGCCAAACTGTAAGGGTGCCACAAAATAGGATGGAAGAAATCGAAAAGGTTATAAGGAGAGAATAAAGTTGAAAATAATGAAGGATTTGAGTGCAAGAATATAGAAAGATAGAGAGATGGTGAAGTATGATGAGCATGAGTGAGTATTAAGGTCAAGGAGAGGAAGAAAACGATTGAAGAGTGAGTTATGAGAAAACACAAGAGTAATTGTAGAAATATGGAACAGTTGTATAGAAAGAAGGATTTGAGTTTTAGATTAGAATAATGTCAAGAAGCTGAAGAAAATGTTATAAGTAGGAAATACATATTTGTTGTGGAATGGTGTTGAAGATAAGAGTTGTAGAAACAGCTGGATTTAAGAAACCCAGTATTGACAGAAAATAATAGCATTAAGGATTAGGAAACGATTCAAGAAATGCCAAAACAAAAGAAAATAGAGGAATGGATAAGTTTTATGATAAATCTTCAAATGGTAAATTGTAGTAGAGAGGGAAGCCAATAAATCCACATGAGAGGTAGAGAGAGAGAGAGACAGACAGACAGAGGGTGAGAGAGACAGACAGGAGGAAGGAGGGAGAGAAATATAAAATATTAAAAGAAGTTGAATGTAAAACCTTTCTGGAATTCATAAAATATAACATTAAATTAATTTACAAAAATATTTCTAGAAAATCTTTATGTACATCAAGTAAACATATTGCAGTAAATGGTATCTAGACAACATTTGGTACCATATAGCTGTATGAAGTTAACACATTCTGCTTGGATACAATTAGTTAATTAATGCCAATTGAACATGTGATAGTTCTTTTGCTTTCTATATTTCTCTGTATTATTGGAGTTTCTGCTATTACATCAGGAATACAGATGATACCTGTATCGATATAAACAGAGGCAAGCAGAGTAAAACTAACAGACAGAATGAAGCAGAGCTTAAATTCTAACTGTATTCATATTAAGTAGCCCGTTTGATTCATCTCAACGTCATAAAAATGTGTCCACATATACATATTTCTTTCTCTCCTCCAGCCCCAAAGATGAACAGACGACCATGCTTACACACACACACACACACACAACACACATCGAGATCGATAGATATGTATAAACGTGTGTGTGTATATAATACATATGTGTATGTATGTATGTATGTATGTATGTATGTGTGTAGGTGTGTATATATATATACATATATATATATAAATACATATACAAATATATATGTGCATGTATGTGTGTGATTGTGTGTATGTGTGTGATTGTGTGTATGTGTGTGTGATTGTGTGCATGTTTGTATATATTTAGTGATATAAACAAGAGTGCATTTTACACCAAAGCCAATATGAGAGGTTCTCTCATGGTATCTACCGCAGCATAGTTTGTTCTAACAGAACATCCACATTTAAGTGGGCATAAATATTTATATATGTATATGAAGGTAGATAGATGGCAGAATGAAAGAGAGGGACATAGAGATCATATATAATTGTTAATTTGTTTCTACACCTGTTTTTTTTTTCCACTTTCATATGAGTTAGATGAATATATATATACCACTGAGTCCTTATTTTAAAGCTGGACACTAACTCTAACTTGTTTTTCAAATAAGGGACCTCTTATTCCATACATTCTCAAAACCACAGAGCCACTTGATATGTTGACTGAGAAATGGCAACAAAAGTCAATGCTTGACCTCATTTCTTTTACATGCAGAGCATACAAACGTAAATGCACACAGACATGATTAGCTTTGTACAGTTTCTGTCCAGCAAATTCTTTCAAAAAGCATTAATCAAATCAGGGCTACAGCAGAATTTACTTGCCCAAGGTGCAAATATATACATACACATACATACATACATACATATATATATATATATATATATATATATATATATATATATGAATCTGATGAGTCACCTATATTGCTAAGCAACTTATAGGTGTGAAACCAATGCCCACTCTATGACAGACCATAACTTTTAACTTCCTAAAAAATATATTACTGCTCTATTGCTTTAAAGTGTGATCCTTTTTCAGATATATATACTTCTGATGATATATATATATGGATGGATATATATATATATGATAATATTATTAGGGATAAAAATCCAAATTTACAGGTAAAAACTCAATTAAATTCAATTCATTAAAAATTAAAACTAAATTGTTTCACAGTATAAAATATAAATATATAGTTTTAGGGAAAAGGACCAAGGTTCATGAACTCATCGATGAAAATCCACTGTCACATATAGAAAAATTAATAAGTAAAAGCACAATAAATAAGTAATATATATATATAGCTATGCATAAATATGCATGTGTGCATGTATGTGTGTATACGTACATACATATATGTGAGTGTGTATGTAAGATGATTTGTGTGTGTTTGTGAGTGAGTCTTTAAACTGGGTTGGACCAGCTATTAAAACTATCAACAAAACATGGACAAAACAAAAGATTCTGTCATGACAATTTCATGAATGGAAGACGTGGTCGTTTAGTCTTGGGGAACATGGTACAAAACACAAAGTGGAATGTCATTAAGTTAACTTATCATAATGGAAAAATTAGGGACCATCTCATGGTCATCTCTAAGGGTGTGCACTGGCTGGTACTGCCCCTCATTATTCAATGGTGCACCCTCAGATTTAGAAAATACAGTTTACAAAAAATCTTCCCACAATACAAATTAGTGCCTACACAGAATATTCTGAAGTACCCCCAGGGACCAAAATCTGGTGACAAGCCCGGACCATCTTCAGATACTTCAAAGAAGATACAATGAGATAATTCAAAAGCATTCTCAGTTAGTAGAAGTTGGTTCAATAGAGTCAAATGACAACATAATGTATAGAGCATTCAGATGTCAGTCAAAAGATTCCCTTATATCATTGAGAACATTTTTGAGTGCAGTAACTACACTCCCCAACTTTTATTCAATACAAAAGAAAGAGGATTTTTCTGAAAAAGAATACTATCCAACACTTTCTTCTCTCAAGAAGCAAAAAACACAAAATTCAAGGTTGGAAAAGACCACTTAATACAATTACCTTGACAGTAACACTTCAGGAGATTTGAAACTGAAGTCAATGTTCATGGATCAAAACTACCATGACCAATGATAGGCAGCAACAGAAATGGTCACAGAATGGTCTGCACCATAATTATGTCAATCAGTGAAAACATATTGGGATGAAAATAATCTTGAACCTAAAGCATTGATGTTGGCTGACAATGCACCAGGCCAGAATTTAAATCCCAGCATTCTGCATTCTTGCCAAAGTGGTTTATTTACTACCAAAAACTACTTCCTTATTAAAATACATGAAGCAGAGTGTAATTTCTAATATTAAAACTTGTTACCCTCGTCACACTTTAAAACAATTTATTGAAGAAACAGATACCCAAGGTAAAAACTGTTGGAGAAACTACCATATTATGAAGGTCGTGGATAATATCAAAGTAATCTGAGACAAAGTAATGGAGAATTGCATGAAGAATAGGACCAGCAGACATGACTGACTTTGTTGGAAGAGAGAATGCAAAGTGTCAATTATGGAAGTTAGGGAGTAATTATAGAATCTTATAAAAAGAGTCTGATCTGTCTATTGAGAGTTGCAGGAGTTAGCACAGAATTCTTACAACTGAAGTTCTCAGCATCTCCAAAATAGTGAAAACCATGGACCAGATACTGAAAACAAGCTGACTGGAAATTCAGTAGCAAAATATAGGAAGATGTTCAGATCATAATATTATTACCATCATCATGTATCATATGCCTGCTGTGCATTGATGACCCTATGACAGTCTTCCCAATTAAGTGCAAGCTCTCCAACTGCCTTGCCAGTCCAACCAACTCTTGGTATGTCCCATCCATTGTATTCTTTGTCTGCCTCTTGGTCTACTGCACACTACTCTTCCTTTCATCATGTCTTCCAGACCTCAGCTTCTTCGAATATGGCCATAATAGATGATGATCTTTCACTTTTTCACAATGTTTAGAAGTTGTTTTTCATTTATTTGTTGCAACACCCACTCATTTACTCAATGATCCTTGTAAGAGGCTCATAACATTCTCCTACACACCCACATTTCTAATGCATTGATCATGTCCTCTTCAAATTTGTATATGGTTTTTGGTCAAATGTTTTTAACTTAGTTGGGACACTTTTGCTGGTCTAGATGCTATTAAGCTTTTCTATGAATGATCTTGCTTTGGCTAACCATGTCCTAATTTCTTTCTTGTTGCCATAAATTGCAAAATTCAGAGTAACTACAAGACTGGTCTTCTCGAAGGGTTGAGGGACCATGTCTCACTTGAACTTTTAGCTCAATAACCTAATGCTTTAGAAATTCACTGTTGAGAAAGAAAATATTAGAATTGTTAAAAATTCATTGAGGAGAGAAGTTTTGCATGTTTTCACTGGACAATTTCTGGTTGTTGAAGCAGCAAATTTTTTGGTGTAATCATAGCTCACTTAGCATTATTTTTAAAGATCTTATGATATTTATTGTCAACAAGGAAATGCTTATTTATACATTTAAGAAAATCCTGCTAAGATTGTTGTAGATGTAGTCCATCATTGAAGCTACTATCTTTCAATGCTTCCTTGTAATAATGAGCAGAAGATTCCGCATCAAAAGATAAGCTGGATTATTGGGATTAAGTTTCTAAGGATTACTAGTTTGAATTTATATTAATATACTGCAATTTCTCATTAGATTTACAATAAGGATTGTGTTTACAAGTACTTAAGCAAGGTTGAACAGTATACAATTTTAGAAATCTTCCTAGTACTTTGTCAGTAACTAAATACAACTGCTAAGTGAATGCAGTACATGAAAACACAGATAACATATTACAACTTGGTATGGCCAAATCATACATTCTCACAACTACATATTATTCATGCCATTTTATCACTGCTTGAAGACACTTAATCTTTTTCTTTTGCATATGACAATCACTAGCATTAATTTCACATACATTTATTATAGACTTTTATCAAGGCTGTTGACTGTTTTAAAGTTTAATGTTATGGTTAAATACTAATATTGCACTTATTATGTAACTGCTGCCATCTAAATAGTAACCCAGCCTAGGGAAGATTTGTGGCACCATCGCCATTATGGATTGCCCTATACTATCAACAACCTATTAGGGTTGGTATTTTAAAAAGCCTGTCTAACATGAGGTCTTCTGTTTTGCCAGCTGTACTGTATTCTGGTTAATAGGTAGTTCTTACGCAATTGGAGAATGCAATAGACTCAATCAGAATACAAGAAACCCAAGGTTTTGAATAGGGTGTGGATTGCAATAATACAAAATTATTCATAACAAGATACAAAGCTCTAATGAATGCATAAGCACTATAAACACAATATAAACAAAAAATGTAACTAATGAAATCAAACAATCAATTTTAGAATTCCAGCAATAGATCTAAACAAATTTGGATGATAAAGTTTACACAAATCACATTCACCTACCATAAAGGAGGCAGATTATCCTGAAGATGAAACTGAGAACATCTAGAAATATTGATGCTGGATGTAGTAACTTGTGTTCTCTGTTTATATGTGGGTGTGTACACAGACAAAAGTTGTTTGCAATGAATGAGAGAAAAGTACCCAATACAAGTTGCTTGTATAGATATTTCATTTAACAAAAGCCATTCATTACAACAGGTGAGACTGCTTTCTTAGATGGCAGGAGTGGCAGAAGAAAACAAAAGCACAGATGTGTATACAAGATGAACTTAGTTAAAAAAAAATGTCCTTACATTATTAACGTGTGAAATAGGGTGCGATTCAGAAAAACAAAAGACTTGTAAGCATTGAATCAGTGAAGGAAGACAACCATAAGTGTCAGATGAAAAGAAATAAAAGAATGAAGATGAGGTAAGACAAAATATGATGAATAACAATAAGATACTGTGAAAAGGAAGTTGAATAACATAAATATTAGGGGACTGGCTGGGCAGGAGGCACTTGTTATCCATAGTAGTTGAATGGGGCTTTGTAAGTTGGGTGTTTAAGGAAAGTTATTGAGATATAGCAATTAAATAACGGGTTAAATGAATGATTAATAATTAATTAAATAATTAAGTAAATAGATTAAGTAAATAATTAAGCTAAGTAAATAGTTGCATAATCAAGTACGTAATTATATAATTAAACAGTCAGTTAATGATTAATAATTGATTAATAAATGATACAGGATAAAATAGAGGTTATATTAAGGCTTCAAGCAATAACAAGACATTACACTGTGGAGATGGCTGTGATCAAAGAGTAACCATGGTGTTATATGATACAGAACGTTATATGGTAGAGAATTACGGTGAAGAATTTGTAACTAAATGCCAATTAATTAGTGCTACTGCTGCAACTATCCTATGCCTTATTCACATCAGCAACTGTGTTCTGCTTCATTGTTGGGTTCTTTGGTCATTCAACTGCTTTTACAAGTGAAGTGAAATCGTGTTTACTTCTGTAACTGAACAAACAAGAGTATTGTATGTATCGAGTCTTGAGGGAATTTTCAGTGAGTCTGATATATGTTGTTTTTTTTCCATGTCAATAGACGAACTCCTTGAAGAGACATTTATTGCAATTAGCTACAGATACATCAGCATTAAAATAATTGCAAAATGTTACCAGCAACAAAATTGTGGTTGAAAATTAGGGGTCTTATGTCATCTACACAATTATAACTTATCTTATCAAAATTGTTATTGAAAATTTTATGGTATTTATGAGAAGCAGAGAAGTGTGTACTTATCAGTGTTAGGAAGCACTTTACTATGTTTGTAGACACATTTATACTGTATGGTGGTTTATACCTCATTATTTTTCTCTTTATTTTTTTGTTAGTCTTCACTACATCTCCTTAGCTCTCATTTATTGTATGGAATGGTTTGTCAAATAAGATCTTGCTAAATGACAGAGTGGAAATGTGTTTACTGAAAATGTCAGTGAAGTATCTAATAATTATAGGTGAGAGGTTAGAGCATAAATAATGCATACAGTTTCTTCATTAAGCCTATGGCAAGAGTTTTGTTGACACATGTTCCAGTTTAATGCTATATTTAGTAAATTTACCATCTTCAGGTTAGTATTTATTATAAAATTTAGATCAAACTGCCTGAATATACTACATATCCTTTTTCTAAGTTTGTCCATATCTTGTCCACTAACAGAGAATCTTAAATGTAAACTAATAAACCCTTGAAGAGTGAAAAGAGCATAGTCAGCAGATGCATATTAGGTTACATACACACATTATGTATATAAGTATGTAATATATCAATCTCTCTCTCTCTCTCTATATATATATATGTATATATATATATATATATATATATATATATAAGATCGTAAGTCAGGAAAAGAGCATACCCTAAAATAAATAGAGTTGTTTATTTTTGTATGTGTAATGTAACAAATTTAGAGAAATACCATTGGTTTCATATCTAGCATGAACTAGACATATCATCAGTTTCTCTAAATATATCAGGAAGAATAAAAGATTATCTTATGAACTTCAGCTAATGAAGTTCATAAGATAGTCATTTATTCCTTTGTCATCTCTCTTTCTTATTACCACTCTATACTCAGCCAACACTGTGTTCTGAAACATATGTATATCGAGTTCTACAGTGGGTTATTGGTCTCACAACGCCTAAGCGAAATATATATATACTAGCAAACACACCCATCCTTTGGACAGTTTATGTTGCTTTGGTGGTATTTTTTCACCAAATAATTGAACTGCCAAGAAGGTTTATGAGTAGTACAGCAATCTATGTTTCTGATTAACCTAGGAATGGAAAATCAAATTGAAGGCTGGTTATTGTGGAGGTAATTGCACTTTAATGATTATAGAACATATAAGTTTGCAAGCAATGGAAAGTAGAGGTACTGAAGTGTTTTGGGAGTACATTACAGATAATGACTACAAAATATAATTGTTTTACATGAAAGCAAAATTTCTTGTCAGAAGCAACCACATAAATAGTGTAAGGAAATTGAATGAAGATGTTGAAATTTCCCCTCTGCAAGTTTATTTTATTCAACAGCAAAGGGAGCTAATTTTTTTTTGAGTGATAAGCTAACAAAAACTCCTTTATTTTGTCTTCCCACATAGCATGCGCATAAACTAACAGCAAATGCTGCATAAAGTTAAAATGGTATGAAACTTTCTGAAAGATACGTATAGCTTTCACTAGTGGAAGGAAAAATTTTATTTAAAGGCTGATTCTTTTGGACAAATCATATGTGATTGTTTAAAAAAGGCTAGAATGACGATGCTAAAATGTATTTGAAACAATGGACAACAGTCAAAATATCATAATGGATGGGTAAATAAGCATCCTTAAAGTGAAACATTGCATTGGTAGGTAAACAAAGGTATCAACAAATAGGAGAGAGAGGGAAGTGAACATCACCTTTCAAGTAACTCAGAATAGGTAAAGGAAAGCTTGCCAAAGTTTAATGCAGTTTAAATATGGAGATTAATATTGTTTGGTATTGGATATTCATCGCGCATGGTGTTTCCAGTCAATTTAATGGCAGGTGGGCAGTGGAAATAAATAAATAGACAAAATCCTTTCACTTTTATAAAAAGATTAAAAATGTAAGGAAGACCCTACATACAAAAAACTATGTCCATTTACATGGGAGCTCTGGAGAAAATGTTATAATGCATGACCATCCTTGGGACATAAGTAATGTGTGTGTAAAGCTTGGTGAAAATTGGTTGAGAATCGTGGAAATGTATGTGTTAGTCATTATACACAGATACTGTGATTTATATATACTAGATGAATTGAAGCAGTGCTACTACCAAGTTGTTTAAAAATATTTATTTCTTTATTGCCCACAGGGGGCTAAACATACAGGGGACAAACAAGGACAAAGGGATTAAGTTGATTACATCAACCCCAGTGCGTAACTGGTATTTATTTAATTGACTCCAAAAGGATGAAAGGCAAAGTCAACCTTGGCAGAATTTGAACTCAGAACGTAACGGCAGATGAAATATCGCAAAGTATTTTGCCCAGCATGCTAACAATTCAGTCAGCTTGCTGTTTAAAAATATTGAAGAAAAAATATTCATTTTGGATTTATTTAGTTTGATAGCATTAAGTTGTACTCATCCATCTCCGGAAGTTTTCTGCAAGCACTATAATTTATTAAAATGTACACCAATATTGCTGATACCAACTCCGCTATATATAATGAATGTAAGGAAGTCATTCTTTCCAGAAATATGAAAAATAAGATATAATTTTTGAGCTATCTATGGGTACCTATGATGCAGGTGAAAATACTAGACTTTATCAGTCTGTTTGTACTACACCATATTTCTCACCTTTTGTATTCCCCTCTTTTTGTCTGTCTTTTGTTTACCACTTTCTTCTATTGATGATTGTGTCTATTTTTCATAAGCTTTAATTGTTTTTACATTAATAAACCATTTTTAGAAAATCTATTTCCAATTTATTAATTTCTAACAATAGCTCTTCAAAGATGGTGAACTATTAAGAGAAAAAAAAAAACTCATTCTTGCAAACAGTTGTGCACCCTAACTGAGGCAGAAATGGCTTATTTATCTATCTATATATCTATTTATTTATTTATTTATTGTTGTTGTTATTATTATTATTATTATTATTATTATTATTATTATTATTATTATTATTATTATCATCATTATCATTATCATCATCATTATTATTATTATACTGATATTTAGTAGAGGCAGCAGAGTGACTCAAGTACCCAATAGTTTCATGCTTTAGCACTTATCAAATTAGTTACAGATCGATGAGTTGTGGATTTATATAGCAGTGATAATAGTATTTTTCTCGAAAGTTCCGGAACAAATTATAAGATATTTGAAAAATATGAATTGTCTAGATAACATTGTCATTGTTTTTTTATAATTTGTTCCATAACTATCCAGGGAAATTTTCACTAGTATATAAATCCACAACTTCCCAACCTGCAACTAGTTTGATAAGTACTAATGCATGAAATTCTCAGCCCTTGAAACACTTTGTTGCTCCTGCGTAATATTAATATATATATACACACACACTCATGTTTTGAGTTCTATTTTTCTTGTTTGCATCACCAAACCCATCTCTCTTTCTTTCTCTCTCTCTCTCTCTCTCTCTCTCTCTCTCTCTCTCTCTCTCTATATATATATATATATATATATGGTAGTTGTCTACTCCTTACACAGAGTTTGACCACCTCCTGTACCTACACCTTAGCCCCTTCATGGCGTCTGATGTGGCTTTTTAAACCAGACAATGTTCTGAAAAAACACCCACACAGATTGCACCTCTGATTTGAACCATCAATACCTGCAGATAAGTTCTGCTCATTGTGGATCATAACATGTCTTTTAAGAGCCCCATTGGATTTGCAAGCCTTGTGGCATACACAACATTCAATCGTGTGTACAGACATATAGTCAGAATAGTTGGTAGAGGTTTGTTTTCCATGGGTTCGCAGGTGAGATTTGAGGCCAGCCAAAGACAGGCATGGTCTGTCACAGACTGTGCACACAAAAAGGTCCTTGTCATACCCCTTCTCGATCTTAACATTCTTCTTTAAATATATATACATATATATACACATATATACATACACACACACACACACACACACACACATATATATATATATATATATATATATATATATATATATATAGCATTCTGTGAAATCTGAAGTGAACAAATGATGGAGGTTGAACTATGGCAAGAGACTATGAATAATCAGATAGAAAACCTATAGTTTGCATGTGTGTGTGTGTGTCAATGTGTTTGTAAATTTTAACAAAAAAAAAAAAATAAATAAATGTATCCAAATAAGTAAAGAAAGTACTAAATACAAAATGCAGAGTTATATTTATTGGAAGCTGAAAAACTTTCCTAATCATTAATCTGCATTTCTCATTTCTGGTCTTCATCTCTACAGAGTATATACCAGCTCAAGTCAAGCAGTATATAAATATATATATATATATATATATATATATATATATATATATATATATATATATATATGTATGTATATATATATATATATATATATATGTATATATATGTATGTATATATATATATATATATATATATGTATATATATATATATATATATATATATATATATATATATATATATATATATATATATGTATGTATATATATATATACACTACATAATATAGGAAACATACATGAATAAAGAGAAAATATTTGAATAAGATGTTAGAATTGATTAGAATTGATGAGAAAACAACTATTGTGCATTGCTTTGTCAGGCTCTATACAGACAAATACATTAAGAGAGGGATGGGCATGTGGGTGGGCAGGGGATTTTTATATATTCTGAAGTACAAGGAACAGTATATGGGAATATAAAAATTCATGGGAAAAAGCTTGTGTATCATTCATTGTGTTATTGAAATAAATAATGTAAATACATAGTGAACGGCAAAGAAATTTTATGCAGAAAAAATGAAATATATGCATACACACACACACACACACACACCCGGGCATGCACACACACACACACATATCTACACATAGCCATGTTTATATTCTCATGCATGAAAACATGCATATATACACGCAAGTATATATGCATGTGGTTACATATGCATGCATGTATAAGCATGTGTGTGCGTTTGTGTGTTTGTGCGTGTGTGTATGCACACACATGTGTGTATGCACATATAAGCTTGTCTTCTGCATTATATTTCAATACTGCATGTAGTGACACAACAACATATTTGAGAAGCCCCACATTCAGAAAATACAACAATGGCACCAAAGACCAAACTATAAGAACAAACTGAACAGATGTAGCTAACAAGGGTATATTGCCATTATGCCAATTAAGTGGCAAACGAGAAGAGGTTAGACCAGGGTGGGGAAACAAGTACGTATTATATCGATTCCAAAGGGATGAAAGGCAAAGTCAACTTTGACTGAATATAAATACAATAATGAAGATGATGATGATGATAACTGGATTGTAAGATTGTAAAGATTGTAAGAAAGGTCCTTGATATCTAAGGGAACTGGTTGTGACTCGGTATCGAAGTTATTGATTTTGAATGTAACACATTCATGCATACCATGAATGATGATGATGATGATGATGATGATGATGATGATGAGGAGGAGGAGGAGGAGGAGGAGGAGGAGGGGGAGGATAAAAATGATTTCAAATTTTTGGCATGAGGCCTGAAGTTTTGAGGGAGGGAGTAAATTGATTACATCAACCCCAGTGCTCTCAACTGGTACTTATTTTATTGTCTCCAAAAGGATGAAAAGCAAAGTCAAACTCGACTAACTTTGAATATAATAATAATAATGATAGTAATAATTATAATAATGATAATGACGTTGATGATGATGATGACAATGATTACAGTAAATATGTGGATGAAAATGGTGATGGATGCACCTTTGTAGGTATATATATATATATATATATATATATAAAGAATATTTAAAAGTCAACCCATTTATAACAAAACTCAGATTATATCTGCCAAAAAACTATTTGAAAATGAAATAATGGATAGTGAAACAAGGCAAAGGGTCTACATATTTTTTGCTTGTGCAAAAACAGCAATTTTTGTGGATAACATAAAGGCCATTAATTCATTTTTGCAGGAGTTCACCAAAATGTATGTTTAAGAGACTCTTTAAAGCAAAAAGGAGCATATTTAGGAAAAACAAAGAGAGGAATAAAAGGAAAAAGAAAAAGCAAGTGTTTATATTTAGATATCAAAACTACATCAGACTTTAACCCTTTTACTTTGTCAAATGTAATGCTTATTGATTCACATTTTGTCCTGAATTAATCATGCATTATCTCATAGTTTTGAGATTTCAATGTTGTGATTGCTTATTTTCAGAATGACATTGTAGGATAGGTGTGAGGGGCCAGATCTGGCTGGTTTGAACCTAAAACAGATAGAATACTTCAGTGAGATATGACCAGTTTAAATGTTCGGATCTGGCCAGTTTGAATGTTAAACAGGTGGAATATTTTGGCAAGATATGACCACTTTAAATGCTAAAGAGTTAAGGAATAAAGAGTTAGTAAAGAAATTGTTGTAGACTTTTGGCAGTACTTACAGAGGGTTATGTGGTCTAAGATACTGAGTTATGTTTGTTATTGAGAGGTAAAAACATTAGTTAGCAAACAGGAGTGGCTGCGTGGTAAGTAGCTTGCTTACCAACCACATGGTTCTGGGTTCAGTCCCACTGCGTGGCACCTTGGGCAAGTGTCTTCTACTATAGCCTCGGGCCGACCAATGCCTTGTGAGTGGATTTGGTAGGCGGAAACTGAAAGAAACCCGTCGTATATATGTATATATATATATATGTATGTGTATTTGTGTGTCTGTGTTTGTCCCCCCTCCATCGCTTGACAATCGATGCTGGTGTGTTTACATACCCGTAACTTAGCGGTTCAGCAAAAGAGACTGATAGAATAAGTACTAGGCTTACAAAGAATAAGTCCTGGGGTCGATTTGTTCGACTAAAGGTGGTGCTCCAGCATGGCCGCGGTCAAATGACTGAAACAAGTAAAAGAACAGTAGAAGATAAAATCTAGGTATTTGGCTTAGTTTATTAATATTTGAGGGAGAGCAGCTTAATAGTGGAAAGACAGTAAGAACACATTGAGAATGCAATGCTGAGAAGCCCAGAAGGATGATTTTGGAGAAAATTAAACGTTAGGTCATGTATTGGACTTCATAGTATCCTTGATTGAAAGAAATATCAAATTATTTATGGGGAAGAGGAATAGTTGATGTCATCAATCTTAGTACTTGATTCGCACTTTATTTTAGGACAAGCACGGGCCAACTGCTGCTGCATTCAGAGATGCTGAGAGGAGGCAATAGTTTAGATGTTAGTGTGAGTGTCGCTTTTTTGCTTACATATATTAATGTCTGCAAGTAAAACAGATGTTAAATGATGATGATGATGATGATTCCTGATTAAGATACACTGTGTAGCAGCTTGGGCAAGTGTCTTCTACTACAGCCTTGGGCTGGCCAAAGCCTTGTGAGTGGATTTGGTAGATGGAAACTGAAAGTGTCATATCATATATACATATATGTATACATATTTATGTGTGTGTCTTTGTGTCTGTGTTTGTTCCCCTCACCATTGCTTGACAACAGATGCTGGTGTGTTTATGTCCCTGTAACTTAGTGGTTCAGCAAAACAGACCAATAGAATAAGTAGTAGGCTTACAAAGAAGAAATCCTGGGATTACTGTGTTCGACTGAATCCCTTTAAAGTGGCGCTCCAGCATGGCCATAGCCAAATGACTGAAATGTGCAAAAGAATATGTGTGTATATTTATGCATGTATACACATACACATATACACACAAGTCAACATCCGCATTGTTGTTTTTATGACCATTTTTTTCATGTTGACATCAGTTGGAGGAGACATTTTGAGGCCAGTATATGATCTACTGGAAATATTGTTTCCAGAAACATAAATGCACAAAATTATGGCCTGTGAAGATACATGCAAATAAATATTTCCTCGTCTACACACATTCATTAGTTGTTCATTCATTTTATGTGCTTTTTTTTTACGTTGATTTGGTGAATATTTGTTTAATTAAACCTTCCTATTGTTAACCCTTACCTGTTTTACAAGGAAGGTATCTTTTTTTTCAGCCTACACCTATTTGAAAACATAGAACTCACAGGCAATTTGTTGACAGTGGATTGTCAACATGGTTGACCTTTAGTAATGAACAACATTACATAAGTTGTAAAGGTCAAGAAAACTGCAGAAAATAAACATTCACACATGTACACACACAAAAACACACACATGTGGCTGTATGGTAAGAAGCTTGCTTCCCAACCACATGTTTCTGGGTTCAGTCCCACTGTGTGGCACCTTGGGGATGTGTCTTTTCTTATATGACCTCGGGCCGACCAAAACCTTACGAGTGAATTTAGTAGATGGAAGCTGAAAGAAGCCCATTGTATATATATATAACACCATCATCATCATCATCCTCCTATCATCCTCATTTACATGTATGTATGTATTTGTGTGTCTGTGTTTGTATTTTGTGCAATAAATGTTCCCACCTCTACCATTTGCCATGCAGTCAAAGTGAACCTTACATCATGGGGTTGAAAAACAACTCAGACAAGCAGGCTTCCATACAGTTCCAATTAACCAATTTCACTTACAAGACATTGATCAGCGGAAAACTTATCCGTACTGTAGAAGATGCTTACTACCCAGTGTACTCTACAGGGATGGAACACAAAACCTTAGAGTTATAAAATGAATCTTGCTAAAACGCCATTATTCCTGTACCATACGCATATATACATATACACCCTTGTGTGTGTGTGTGTGTGTGTACATATGTATGTACAGGGTGAATAAGGTATTTGAGGACATACCTTTTTTGGGTCATTGTTGTAACTTTTGATAACTCTGTATAATCTTTGTTTCAGAAAATAATAATGGCAGACTCTCAGCTTACTCAAGACATGAAGAGGCAAGCTGTTATTGTGGTTATAAAAACTGAGCATAGCGATTTAGAAATATCTTGATTTTTAAAAGTTGCCAGATCTTTCATCTACAAAGTTTGTAAGGAGTTAGAGACTGAAGATGGAAACCTATCACCAGTATCAAAGCATTAAAAGTATTCTAAACGCTCTGAAATCATCAGAACACTTGAATTTATCCATCAAGTTCAACAGACTATTGATTAGAATCCCAGAAAGCCCATGATCAATTGTAAAAGATTTCCATATTTCAGAAGGAATAGTCAGAAATGTTGTCCACGAAGACATTAGATACGATTCCTAGACCAGGTGTTGCAGTATGTTATTGAGCAAAGCACTTCATTTCACGTTGCTCTGCGATCATTTCGACATCTGACAGGTGGCACCCATTGCACCTATACAGGTAATGTCTATCTGATGGAAGGAGTGAGCTTATGTCTACACAGACATTTGATTGCTTGGTAAGAAATTGTTGAATCCTCATACATCATCTAATGATGGGAAAGTCCATATATATATATATATATATATATATATATATATATATACACACACATACATACATGCATATATATATGTACACACAAATATATATATGGATGTTTTGTTGTCCCTTTTTTTGTATCACCTAACTGCCTGGATGTTTTGTGTTCTTGTCCCATTTTGTATTTTTAATATATAAAAACATATAGCGACATATGTACACTTTGGTCTCTCACTCTCTCTCTATACAAACACACGCACACACACAGGGTGTTCAAAAAGTCTCTCCGCAGTAAATATTTAATGGTTTTCAGGCAATTCTTGTACACTGATCCTTTACTTGTTCCCCAGAGAAAAATGTCTGGCGCTGTTAAATCAGGTGATCTTGGTGACCAATGTCCCTTCAAAATAATCCATTCACCGAAAAATTCTTGAAGTAGCACCATGGTGATGCACAGGATGAAAGAAAATTCTCTGCAGATAGACTTTTTGGAACACCCTTTATATGCAGTGTGTGTATGTATGTGTGTGCATGTGTCTATCTATGTAATAATGTCTGTTCTATTATAGTCCTTTCTACTCTTGACACAAGACCCAAAATTTTAGGAGAGGGACATAGTCGATTACATCGACCCCAGTGCATGACTGATACATATTTCCTCAACCCCAAAGGAGTGAAAAGCAAAGCCAACCTTAGTGGAATTTCAGCTTAGAACATAAGAGACAGACAGAATACCACTAAGCATTATGCCCAGCATGCTGATAATTCTTCCAGCTCAATAACAGTGATGTAACATTAAGCTGAAAAATTTGGAGTTTTTGGTAAATCTATAGGATATTATTAGTTAGAGTTAATGGCTGGATGTGATGTATTGTGTGTTGTATGTTATGAAGGGTTTTATTATGTGTACATTTGTTTGATAGCTTTTGTACATTTGGTTGGATGGTTGAGAAACATCAGAGATGGATTCAGGAGCTCTACTGTCCCAGACCAACAGCAACAAACATGGAAGAAAATATGGTTAAGTATAAAATAAAAAAATTAAAACTTGAAAATAGATGTGTATTTAATAAAACACATATGTGCACACACACATACACAAACAAACATGAAAATATATACAATCGTGTTCTTGCAGCTTCTGCCAAACAAATCAAGTCCTAAGAGATGCTGAAGCTATGAGAAGATGGAGCTATACTCAAAAGCTTGTGGTTCCAAAGTGAAATTATTAAACACATAGCTATGCCTAGCTACAGGTATATATGTATTATATATATTTATATATACATGCACACACACAAACACACACAAACACACACACACACATATATATATGGATGGATAGATTTATACATGTACATGTGCTCATGTACATATATATATATATATATATACATATGTTAATTGGTACTACTTACAAAGTGACTCAAGTTTTAATAAGTGCCATGCATGAAACATGAAACTTTCAGCCCTTGAGTCACTTTCTAACTTCTGCCAATTGAAACTAAAAAAATATCATTCCCTGTATGTCTATATATCTATGTATTGTATGCTTATCTGTTTATACACATGCACACACACACACACACACACACACACACACACACACACACACATATATATATATATATATATATATATGCATATATATATGTTTATATATATAGGTATATATATGAATGCATGTATGTGTGTATATATATATATATGTATATATTTATGTATATATATATATATATATGTATCTATTCATGTGTATATATATATATATATATATGTTTGTATGTATGTATATATATATGTGTGTGTGTATATATACATATATGTATATACGTGTGTGTGTATTCATATATATATATATATAAATACACACATACACACATGCATATACACACACATACGCACGCAGTGTTTTATAGGAGCCTATAGCAATGGCAATATAGTTGGAATATTAAATATGAACAATAACAATAATATAGACATTGAAATGTTACCTTAGAAATATTTAATTAGTTCAGATATTTCAGGCAAAATACTTCTCACAACCGTTAAGAGAACACTGCTCTTGAAAGGGGGCAATTTACCTGAAATATTGGGACTAATTAAATATTTCCATGGCAATATATTTATATCTTTGTTACTGTTATTGTTTGTATTTAGTGATCCCACTACTTTGCCATTATTTAACACTGGTTTCTATAAATTCTACAACCTTTCAAGCAAACTAGAACATTGTGCATGTGTGTGTGTGTGTGCTTGTGTGTGTGCTTATGTGTGTGTGTATTAGTGTTATTTTTTAATCAGTATAAAGTTACGCAAGTGACTCAAGGCCTGAAAGTTTTGTGCAAGACACTTGTCAAGTTAGATAAGTGGCATACACAAATCATATATATATATATATATATATATATATATATATATATATATATATAGAGAGAGAGAGAGAGAGAGAGAGAGAGAGAGGAAGAGACAATCAAACAGGTAGATATGTGCTTTGGGTGACTACTGTTTTTTACATGGTCACCTCACACAATTGTAATATGCATTCAATTTATTAGTTTAATGTGGAGTGTTTGCTAAAAGATAAACATTTAGATTGCAGAATCCATGTAGTGTGTGTGTGTGTGTTAATATTATATATTATTATTTTATACAAATATAGACAGACAAATAGATGGATGCATAGATAAAAAATCTAGAGAGTTGGTTGAAAATTATATAATTATGCCTTTTTACATGTGTTTCAATGTAGATCATGGCCGAATTATGTAGTGCCGAATTATGCAGCCAAATACGGCTCATAGGTCTTCACTCAATCAGACATTCATACAGAATCAATGTGAATACTGAGATCTCTGTAAGAATAAAGGCCAATGGAAGGTAACTTTGATGTTAAACACAACTTTTCTACACAGCTTTCTGTTTCAGGGCGTAAGGATGATGATGGAGTTTTAAATATGGTTCATATGCCAGACAGTTTCAAATGTAGGCTATTTACATGCACATACACTATTTATGTCATGCATCTGTGAACAATAATGTCATTTATCATAAATTTCCAATCTTGCCATCAGAAACTTCACTGAAATTTCTAATAGCAAGTGTAACAAGTGGTATTTGTGTATATGGTCTTACAAAATCTATAGTTTGTAGTCAAGATGGTTTATGTTGCAGTCTCTGAATGTAGTCCTAAATTCTGATAGCTATGTCCAGAAATCCCTTTTCTCAAGTAGGTTTTGGCATTGACTGTTGTGAAGTAATGCTCAGGTATGATTGTATTGGTTTATGATTGGATGATTCTCATGACAAATACTGAACAAAGGCAAACTTGTAAAATACATTCTAGTAGTTAAATTTCTTCAACTAAATGATTGTTTTGGTATGTTTCTCTTTATTGGCTTATACTTATTTCTATAAGGATAGGATCAGAAGTAAGAGAGAGAAGCAGTAAGAGAAGATGATGAGTAACTGCTCATGGGGTATCTCATTGGTGGCAGTTGAAAGAATGAATTGGATGAAACACTTCAAAAAGGACATTTTTCCCAAAGAAATTCAAGATTCCATGACTTTAAATCTAACAATATCAATAATATCAACTTACGCTTTAGCTGAAAGATTTTTTTCACACTGTATGTCTATCTCTTCTAGGACAGTTAGGGGTGGTTCTACTTTGCATAATTCCTTAATGTTTCAGAAAACATAACCTTTCCAGGGACATGACTTGAGATTTTTTATCATTATGATTAATGCTGAGAAATCTACCTGGTGTAAACAGCTCTTTGAGATATTACACAATGGTTTGAGATAAGGAAAAACAAAAAGACAATGACCACCAAGAGATATTTGTTTCAAGATATTGACTGTTTAGAGCCCACATAATTTAATGAGATATGTTCTACAGTCTGAACTTAAATACCATTTACAATGAGTTTTGTTCCACATAATTGTAAGGTTTAGGTCTTAGTTTATGTAGCTATAAGAAATTCTGCAAAAACTTCAGTGGAAAACTGAAGACTTTTTTCTCTTACATGATGCAAACTTCTCACACCCGGGTGACACCTAATGAGTACACTGAGCAGAATAGCACATTTGAGACAAGATATGAGCACATACAAACTCTTTTACACACATCTGTAGAAAATGTTGAAACCTATAAGAACACAGTTCGTTTGTCCAATGTAATATTTCATCATTCTTTATTTTACATTTCTGAGGTTTATCTATCATAAATTAGATGTTTTTGTGGTTTGTAAAAGAGTTTTAAGAATCTCTCTAGGAAATAGTTTCAAATTAAATAAGTGTGGCAGTTTCCTTTTTAATAGGAAGATACAAGAATCCACCTCCAGAAAAGGTACACAAAGGATAAAAAGAGAGATATAAGACAGCCTTTTTGTGATAATGTTGCATCAAGAGCAACATTTGATACATTAATCTCAACTGTAAATACAGTGAAGTTCTCAATAGTATGGTGGCAAGCATTTTCTATGCAGATCTGAATATTTTTGAAAAGGAACAGCTTTTTGACAAATAAAAAATGTGTTACATTTGATTAAAGGTCTTACTTCAACAGAAAAAATGTACCACCCATTTGTTTTTCATAAACTTGCCACTCAATGCTTTCCCAACTTCCTTTCTATAAACAGAAAGAACTTTAAAGCAGTTATGAAGAAGCAATAAACCCAGATCAAGTGTGAGTTTGTGGTTTTCAATTGAATATCTAAGATAAGTCATAGAGATCAAACGGGAAAAAGTTTTTACATAAAAGTGTTAAACTGGGATTTGACAAATAACAGAAATAACTGTAGATTTCTATTATGGTTTTCCATAGAGTTACTGCATACAAGCATGAGAAGGTAGATTTAAGGTTATTCCATAAAATATTTGGCTCATCACTTGTTGAAAACATGCCATGGCGTTCATTAAGCCAAAGAGAAGTGCTTTTTCCCCGATATAACTGTTTCAAGGTTTGAAAAATAATATAAGAATGGGTTTTAACAGCAGTAGTGGTTAATAGTGGCTGCTTCATACTGACCTTGCTAAAATATAATACAGAGAAATACTATGTATTAGCTAGCTCAGTGTTTCCCAGCCTGGAGCCATGGAAAAGTTCAGTGGGGGGGGGGGGCACATAAAAATTTGGGAATTGGGTGGGCTGAGAGGGGGAGTGGTCCACATAACTACCATTCTGTTTCTTCCTAAAATTTTCAATTACTGTTCTTTAAAATTTACATTAAAAACACACACACATACATAAATAAACACAAAAATGTATGCACACACACAATTAATTTTTTGACACTTCAATAATAATAATAATAATAATTTATCACTGATGAATATAATATCAAAGTTAACACTGGAAAGTCTTGTACTAATAAAAAAAAGTATGTTACTACTTTCAGATTCCTATACCTGGAAGCACTCTCTAAGAGTAATTGCATGTATCAGTTTGTTGAACTTTGGAACAATGGTGTAACATTTTAAAAGCTTAGAAATTCTAAGTAGATGCAATTACTGTTCATCTCTAAAAACCACAGACTGATATAGAAAAACTTGTGGTATAGCATCAACGAAAAGGATTTCATTGAATAAATATAGTAAAAAAGTAATATGATATACTTCTTATATTTTCCAAGAGGATTTTATTTTTGTGTTCTTTTTTTTAGAAGTTATCAATTTTCTGGTTGTCATTTGAAGTGCTTTTGTTATAATGTTATAACAGAATTTTTTTCAATGTTTATTTATTATAATTTTTTTGTCCAAAAAGTTTCATTACAAATTATCAGTTTTTAAATATTTACAGAAATAATTTCATGATAATAAAACTAATTTAAAACACTTAATATTTAAAATTTTGTTATTATTCAATAAATTTTCCAAATTTATTTTTATTAGAGGATTTTCATTCTTCCATAAGTGACCTGTGAGTACTATTAACCATTTATTACAAAATTAAAGTAATGTTGTTTTTTTTAATAATGTCTAGTGGGGGCCATAGAAAAATTAAAGCTTCCAGGTGAGTTGGTGAGTGGGATATACATATTTTTATGCTTCCAAGCTTGAATAAAACCTAAACCAGAGATTTGGTTGGATATTGATTAAGAGTTACAAGTTATTTCAGGAAAACACATTGTTTTCTTGATTAATGTAGAAATAATTTAGGAAGTTTATCAAGTCTTTAAAATTATCTTAATTATCATAGGATTAATTAAAGTAATTAAAAGAGTTTAGATGAGCACAAGGAAAACTGAATAGAAAATTTTCAGATATATAGAGCCCAGTGTTTAACTGCCAAAGAAGCGAAACAAGTGAAAAGGAATTGTAATAAGTCTTTAAGGACTTAAAACATTTTGGTCAAATATGGTTCTTTGAAAAACCTGTCATATAAACTAATGATAAAAGAGCTGTATATCAAAGACTTTTCTCACAATTATACTATAGTACATAGTAAGTTTAAATAAGAATACTAGCCAATCATAATGATGTATGTATGTGCGTGTGAGTGTGTGTGTGTGTGTGTATATATATATATATCCGCTGGCTCTCCAAACCTCAGTTAAACCATCCAACCCATGCCAGCATGGAAAACGGACGTTAAACGATGATGATGATGATGATGATGATGATGGTGATTCCGGCCCCTGTGCCAGTGGCATGCAAAAAGCAGCCACTACACTCTCAGAGTGGTTGGTGTTAGGAAGGGCATCCAGCCAGATCAGATTGGAGTCTCATGCAGCCTCCTGGCTTGCCAGTCCTCAGTCGAATCGTCCAACCCATGCCAGCATGGAAAGCGGACGTTAAACGATGACAACGATTTTAGGGATAATAATAATAATTATTATTATTACTATATGCCAGCATGGGAGGCAGATGTTAAACGATGGTGATGCGTGTGTGTGTGTGTGTGTGTGTGTGTGTGTGTGTGTGTGTGTGTGTGTGTACATGTATATATATATATCATAATCATATCATCATCATCAGTTTGATGCTTACTTTTGCATGAGTCAGACAAAATTCATTGAGATCAATTTTTTTTTTTCATTGGGCTGCCCTTCCTGTTGCCAACCTGCATTTGTTTTCAAACAAGGTAATATTTTCCCCAAGTCTGGATGTGCTTTCACAAAAGATTCCAAACAAATAGCACCACTTATGACAGTGAGGTTTCTTTCTACTTAGCACACAATGTCAAACCAAGGAGACTGAAACACACACACACACACACAGTCACAGACTTACACTGTCACATACACACACAGTCATACACACACACACACACACTGTTTTATTGCTCATACAAATATGATACTCTCTCATTGGTCCATCATGAACTTAGAAGGAAAGAACAACAGCAATGCACTCCAAACATGGAACTCTAATCAAAATTAGATAAGAGAACATCAATGGACAATATTTTTATAGTTTACACAATCCCCCACAAAACAGATCATTAATGTAATATATACAAACAACAGACTTATGACAACATATAAGCTGACAATTCTGGCTGGAACATCTACACCAATCACATTAGCTCTGCCTAGCTATAAGGAAACAGCAACACACAGCTACATAACTTCATTTTGAAGATGGGACTAGGACTGTCCAGAAATGTTAATAATTCATCTAGGAACTTCACTGTTCCAAGCAAACTGAAAGAAATTCATATGAAAGTATGGAGAAAGACCTTGACAAAGAAGATGAAACTAGAACTCTCATGTGCATGCACACGTGCACACACACACACACACACACACAAAGTGGTGACTGATTTCATCACACTACTTGAAGCTTTTACACATTCTTTATCCTGTAGTAGTATTTTTAGCATGTTTTGTAAAGACTGCTTAAACTGCCATGTGTGTATGTGTGTGTGTGTGTGCATGTGTGCGTGTGTGTGTGTGTGTGTGTATGTGTGCGTGTGCATGCATGATGGTCTAACGTAGATCTTATCTTTTATCTTTTACTTGTTTCAATCATTGGACTGTGGCCATGCTAGAACACTGCCTTGAAGGATTCAGAAATTCCTTTTAAGAATTTGAAACAATCGCATTTGTTTGTATAATCATATCAACACTTCTTATTGGAGTTGCTTATCTCTAACATCTGAGCATACAGCTTTTTGACATTCTCAGAGTTGTTTCTCGAAAAAAAGGCACCTTTCATTACAAGTAATTTCAATTACTTGAAGATTGGTTGGGAAACCTTTCACTCGCCACAAAGTGTGAATGATTTCTTCTATTTAATGCTAGTTTTGAACTGGTCCCAAAGTAGTTACTTCCCCAAAAGAAGTAACAAGACTTTGGATCTGTTGTTTATCTGAAACAGCTATCAGCGTCACTACCAAGGAACATTTAGGGCACTCCAACCATGCTATGAGAATTGCAAATCTCGTATGAGAAGAAAGAAAAAAAACATCACCACCACCACCACCACCAAACCACTAGTTTTGACTGGAACAAAACGAAGTGGAACTCCTATTGAACTGAGCTACAGCATCCAAAACTGGATTGAATTATAAAGATGTGAATACTATCATTCAACACATCCTCAATTCAATCTGGACCGCATGCAAAGCATCAGTATCTTTTAAGTACATTAGAAAAGTGCAATATGGGAGACTGTAGCTGCTCAATTTGCCAAGAAAGAAAGACAAGACACTGAACATAAATATGAATTATGTAGAAAAAAGGATAATAGAAGGCACAACAGGGCATCCAACCATATGAAGTAGTGACTAGAAAAAAAAAAAGCACTTAAATTTGAACAATGCATCACAACCAACCTGAATAGCAAAGTGTTCTGGAGATATATGCATTCAAAACAGAGATCTTATTCTCTAGTCAGC
>NC_142938.1:52701727-52704227 GCF_046866305.1 Octopus bimaculoides | reverse complement strand
CCTTGGCGGCATTTGAATTTAGATTGTAAAGACAGACAGAACGTTGCTAAGCATTTTGCCCAGCGTGCTAACAATTCTGCCAGCTCATCGCCTTATCTAATGATACTAACATATTAAAGTCAAATCATGTTTCCCAAGGAGACAAACCCTAACAAGAACCACCACTGACATATACAAGATTACTGAAGAAAATTAGCCTTCACTTCAAGTATAAAGGATATAGCTAAAGTAGAGTGAACATACTGAAGCAGCAGCAGGACATTGTACTATGTAAGATTCCAGATAAAGCTTTACTGTGTAAGAATCCCATATAAAGTCGTATGCTAATATACAATGTATTTAAGAACAGTAGCATGAATCTTCCCTTGCCACAAAATACAAAACATCAGGTTGCAATACTAGAACAAAAGATGATACCACAGCATGGCCAGAATTGAAAGACTGATCCCATCATTTATCTATTGACCTATTATCAATACATTACTGAAATATATGTGTGTGTGTGTGTGTGTGTATATATATATATATATAAGCATGTATAAGTGAGTATAAATGTATATCTTTACATAACAATTCAATTTTAGCATTAACCTTGAAACTATTGTAGTATTATGTAATAAAACATGTTGCTCAATCTATTGTCTTTTGTTAACATAACTATGTGTGTGTTTATGTGTAACTATGTGTGTGTGTGTATTTGCTTCAAATTTTGGTACAAGGCCAGCAATTTTCGGGGAGGGGATAAGTTAATTACATTGACCCCAGTGCTCAACTGGTACTTATTTTATGAACCCCTCAAAAGAAGAAAAGCTAAGTCAACCTTGGCAAAATTTGAACTCTAAACATCAAGACAGATGAAACAACACTAAGCATTTTGCCTGGCTTGCTAATGATTCTGCCAGCTCACCACCCTACATGCACACATATATATATATTACACACACACATACACACAGAAAGAGAGGTATAGATATATATAAATATTATACATACACACACACATGCATACATATTTAACTTGAATACCGAATATAGAGTAAAATAGTATTTTATTGAAAGTTGACATGACAGGACTTCACAAAATATTATTGACTGTGATCTCCTCTTCCCTACCTTCCTCCAATCCATTGGTCATCCCCCTCAAACTCATCCTCCAACCCAACCCACCCAACCCAATTTCTACAGTTGTCACCTACTCTTCCCTATTTCCTAACTTTCCAACTTATTATTCATTTGTTCTTCATAATATTCACCTTCTCACACATTCCCTATTTCTAACTATCCCTCACTCTCTCCCATATACTATTGCAACCTCTGCCTGTCCACATTTTCTGTTACCTTGTCCTCACTCACTTCTACTTCCCTTATATCTTGAGGGTCCACCCTGAAACTTCATCATCACTATTTTAACTCGCTCAACAGTTCTACCCCAACCACTCCCACCCTCTCTGAATATCTGTGGAGCTTCTCAACACCAAGAAACCTATTCTGTTCTGGCCGTTTCACTCATACTTTAACCGCACATGCCCTAGTATAAAAAGGGCCCTCTCTTTACTGTAATTCTACTCAGCCAAATGGGATCTTAGTCTTATAATTTACATGGCAACCTCACTAATGCTGGTACCATAAAAAAAAATTAAATACTCAGTTACACTCAGTGAAGTGGTTGGCATTAGGAAGGGCATCTAGCCATAGAAACTATGCCAAAACAGACAATGGAACCTGGTGCAGTCTTTAGACTCAATATATACTGTAAACCATTCAACCTAACCCAGCATGGCTATTAAAAGATTATGATGTGCACTCAGACATACACACATTATATATATATATATATATATATATATATATATATCGTGCATTCAATACATGTTGCTTATTTAAGTTATTTTAAATGTATCTGTCTAGGAATGTGTGTGAGTGTGCGTTGAATATAGCATATAAAATATATAATATATACTATATACATGTATGTATATAATTATATATATATATACACTCACACACACATTTATGTAAGAGCATATCTATCTATGTGTACCTATGTGTGTGTGTTTATGAGAGAGACAGAGAGAGTGTACAAGCATGTCTATGTGTTAAGTAGTTTTTGCAGCCACGTGGCTCTAAGTTTGGTTTCACTTGAAGACATCTTCATAAGTGTCCTTTATTGTAGCTTCTTGTTGACACACACCGTGTCACTGGAATTTTCTAGATGTCTCTGTGTGTGTTTCTGTATGGTGTACATATATATATAAATAACTAAATATGTTAATATATATATGAATATATATATATATATTCTTTATTCTTATATGAAAGCGTTGTTGACAACATATTTGTATAATAATAAATTTGTGCTCTACAAAAGTGTGAACATAGAAACAAACAATATATATATACATACATATATATATATATATATATATATATATATATATATATATATATATATATTAATGTTTGTTTCTATGTTCACACTTTATATATATATATATATATA
>NC_142938.1:52686727-52696727 GCF_046866305.1 Octopus bimaculoides | reverse complement strand
GGATGAAGGCTAATCCATAAAAGAGATGTTTAGTTTTGCTAATAGTCTGTGAAAGGAAAAAGCAAGGAGGTACATGAAGAAGAAAGAGAAGACGAGAGTAATTCCATCAAAGTGTAAATAGTAAAGCTCATTTGTAGCGAGGCAAGATTTTTGAATGATTTCAGTTGAAACAACTTGATGATTGCTCTCATCTATTTTTATTGAGAGAAAACAACATGAAAATAGTTTTTTTTTTTTTCCTTTTTTTTTTTACTAAACAGTAAACACTTAAGATTACAATCAGATATAGATTCATTCATCACAGGAGACTTCTTGCAATGACTGAAAATAACAAGGACAGACAGGCAGACAAACAGACATATCAGGAGAGAGACAAGTCAATAGTGAAAAGGAAGGAAAGAAGCAGGCAGGGAGAAAAAAAAACAAGAAGATAGATAGATAGATAGATAGATAGAGAGATAGATAGATAGGTAGATAGCTATATATATATATATATGTATATATATATATATATATATATATATAGAGAGAGAGAGAGAGAGAGAGATAGATAGATAGATAGATAGATAGATAGATAGATAGATAGATTGATTGATAAATGTAGAAGCAGATACATAGTAAGGCAAATGGCTGGAAGAACAGTAAGATGGATCAATACATAGATTAGCTGGATGGGTGAGCAAACAGATTAGCTGGATGGATGAACTGGTAGATTAGATGGAAGGAAAGCTAGAGAAAAAGATAGATAGAAGAAAAAGCAGTCAATGATGAGGAGAGAAAGTGGTAACATATAGAATGCAATAATAGTATATGCAGTGCTAATAACATTGAAATAACAGCATCACGGTGATACAGACTCAGAATAGAAATAACAATAATTGTAACACTCAGATATATATATATATATACATACATACATATCAATTTTTCATACATCATATATACAGGGAAGCAAATTATATAATTAAACCTTGGGAGAGGCATTATGCCGGTAATAAACACACGCACTGGTTCAGTCCTTTATTAATTTATATAGTTTTTTGTTAAATTATTTCATTGCACTCTTGCATAATGCCTCTCCCAAGGTTTAATTGTATTTCTTTCAACACACGTATCCACATCAAGAATCTTGCATACGAAATACACATACAAATTATATAATTATATTCTGTATATATAAAATTCAAATTAAACACACACACACACACACACACACACACTCTCTCTCTCTCTCACACAAGCACACACATATGATATATCAACATCATCCACTTTTCCATGCTTGTACTAGCGTAGCTACAGTGTGTGCTGCCCGGGGCGGCCCTTCCGTTTGCCACCCCTGGATCCCACAAAAAACACATACTGCCTACAGCAGACTCAAAAGTGGTGCCCCTGTAAAAGTGCCGCCTGGGGCGGATTCCCCCCCAATACACTAGTGGGTTGGAGACATCTATGTATGTGTCTATATATATATATATATATATATATATATATATACGCACACACACCTATATTCGTATGTGTGTGTGAATGTGTGTGTGAATGTGTGTGTGTTTGTGGGTATGCATGTGTTTGCATGTTTTATATGTATGTATATATACAAATACAAATATGCACGTACAGATATATTTACAGGATTCAAGCATACATTTATTGAATGCAGCATATTCTGACTTATCTAATCGGTAGTGTTACCCAGAAAGTGTTCAATAAATGGTAAACCAATAACTTAGGATATTTAGAGAATGTGACATGAGTCTGCAAAATAAATGTGGAACACAGTTCAAAAGAAAAACCTCATAAAATAAAGACTTGTGGAAATACCAGAATGTATCTTCCTGAAACAATGAGGGCATTTAAACAACCCTTGGAGAATTCTTTGACAAGAACTTAGTGTTCATCATGGACTTTATGAGGGAAAACCAGGAAGGAGATTTACCATCATATGATTTGAGATAGTTTTAGCAAGATAACATTTTCTAGGCAAGAATTAAGCAAATTATGCCACACTTGCATGGGCACTCAGAATTCAAAGAATTGGAACAAACAACCACAAAATGTTTTGTCTCGCACTAACAAGTCTACCAAATCACCATCATGGATTGGTGCTTTGAAAGGCAAAGTTGATCTTGGAGGTATCTGAAAGCAAAATGCAAACAAATGGAACAAATTCTGCCAGGTAATTTCTTTGATGTTTCAAAGATTCTACCAATTCATCAGATATTTTATCTTCCATGCTGTCAATGTGGTAGTTATTTTCACACTTACACACACACACACACACACACACATATACTAACAATGTAGTACAGTAAGACCCATGACGATAGAATACAAGAGGTATAAAGTTCCAATAGTAATCCCACTGGAACTGTGGTAAAGTGGTTCAGAAAGTAGTGACAAAGGTCGGAGAAGAATGCTGGAAAGGAGATGAGGATCCAAGAGAGGAAGGAAGTTCAGTCAGGAAGGATCAAACTTGGGTGACCACATGAGCATATATTATGCATAATTCAAAATTTTACAAAATAACAAAAAAACAAAAGACAGACAGACAGGGGAAGGAAGAATGAGCATCAAAGAAATATTCTCTGTGTGCTGTGCCCTCACCTGCCTCTGTTTTTTTTTTGTTTTTTGTACAAGAACCTTATGTAAATGTGTGTGTGTGTGTGTGTGTGTGTGTGTGTGTGTGTGTGTGTGTGTGTGTGTGTGTGTGTGTGTGTGTGTGTGTGTGTACACATGGGTATACATACATATGATCATCATTGTTTTAACACCCATTTTTCCATGCTTGCATAGAATGGATGGAATTGGCTGATGCAGAAATTCTATGGCTGGACGTTACTAACCTTCACTTATCACCATGTAAGGTAATGTTTTCCTATGGCCTGACATGTTTTAATGGAAGATTGGAAATGTAGGGTACTGCTTGCATGACAGTGACACTTATTTACAACTATCGTGTGAGGTCAAGACAAGGGGACACAATCCCACATAATCACACACACACACACACACACACACACACACACACACACACACACACACACATCTATATGAGGGGCTTCTTTCAATTTCTGTCAACTAATTCCACTCACAAGGCTTGAGCCAACTTCAGAGCATACTAGAAGACAACTACCCAAGGTGCCATTCAGTGGGAGTGAACTTGAAACCATGAAGTTGGGAAGCAATTATCTTAAGTGCACAGTGATGTGTGTGTGTGTGGGAGGAGGATGAACAGAGACACATATACACCCACATATATACAATCTTATCACTCTAGTTCTCTCCATCTTGGGATATATACCAATGGATCTCATTAGACCTGCATGAATCCCATGCATGACCAATACTCTCCTCCAGGCCATTTGGTATTGGCATCCATCATTCATCCCTCTCTTGTTATCCATCACTCTCTCATCCTTTTCTTGTTATCCATCACTCTCTCATCTCTCTCTTCTCTAGAAGTAGTGCCACAAAAATGCACTATGTACATTCTGTAAAGGGGCTGCTGTTAAGAAGGACAATCAGCTGAGAAAGGAAGACAAATATGAAATTAACCAGTGAGATGTAGCTCTCTCATCCCTCATCAGGAGAGCAACAACAATGACCTGCCTGACCCATGCCAGCCTCTCATTTCTCTAGCTCTCTGGTATCGACATCCATAATCTATCACCTCCAGCTATTCATCACTTTTTCATTTTAATCATTCTGTTTGGTCCATTACATCTTTGCTTCATGCTCTTACTCATCATGGTTCTTCTTCAGACATTACTGTTCTCTTCTATTCTATTTTGCTTCACAACCCTAAGTGAATAAACACAAACTTTCTAATCTTATAGGGTACTTTTTTTACTCTATTATTCCACCTTCTGCCGCCACAGCTTGGCTTTCTCCCATTACTATTACCTTCTTAGCCAAGCTCTTTCTATTCAATCTCCTTGCCAGCAACCATCATCTTGCTGCCTTTCAGCTATGTTTTTTCCTTCCACAAAAACCATCTGGTAAATGTCTACCATTATCCCTCTCACTTCCTCTACTGACCCTTCTATTACATTCTTACACACTTCTTTACTCTCATCCTCTTGTCTTTCTCTTTTCCATTGATGCTTGTTTCCACCATCTAGCTGGTAGAAGCAAAGAAGCAAATGAATGACAGTAATGCAATGAAGAGGAGACTCTTTAGTCTTGCAACTTCAATGTAGGGAGGAGGAGGAGGAATGGATTCTTTAATATTGCTGGGAACAAGACAACGTCTCTAGTGCTAGTACAACCTGTACACTATGCAGAATGCTCAGGGTTAAAAAAGGGGGCATCCAGCTGTAGATACTACGCCCCAAAACTGGAATGTACAAATGAAATGTGGTCCCTGGGACATGCTTAAGAGAATAGTAACTCCAAATAAGAATTGGCTTGGGCAGTGGCAGTTCATGCAACACATACCAGCATGGAAAAGCAGATATGATATGGTGTGTGTGTGTGTGTGTGTGTGTGTGTGTGTGTGTGTGTGTGTGTGTGTGTGTGTGTGTGTGTGTGTGTGTGAATATGCATTGTAAAACCCACACCAGTACAAATGTGAAAACACAAACTGAATCTTGAAGGAGATCTTTGGTAGACCTGATATGACCGAAGCACCTCTTTTACCTAAACCTGAATCCTTTCACATGATTTCAGGTAATAAAATACATCCAATACACCCAAAATTTAAATTATATTCCCACATTTCCTCAGCTGTTAGTCCCTAATTAGTACATATCTGTCTGTCTGTATGTATGTATATATATATATGTTGTTGTTGGCACTCCGTCGCTTACGACGTTGAGGGTTCCAGTTGATTCGATCAACGGAACAGCCTGCTCGTGAAATTAACGTGCAAGTGGGTGAGCACTCCACAGATACGTGTACCCTTAATGTAGTTCTCGGGGATATTCAGCATGACACAGTGTGACAAGGCTGGCCCTTTGAATTACAGGCACAACAGAAACAGGAAGAGTGAGAGAAAGTTGTGGTGGAAGAGTACAGCAGGGTTCGCCACCATCCCCTGCTGGAGCCTCGTGGAGCTTTTTAGGTGTTTTCGCTCAGTAAACACTCACAACGCTCGGTCTGGGAATCGAAACCGTGAATCCGCTGCCCTAACCACTGGGCCATTGCGCCTCCACACACACACACACACACACACATATATATATATATTCGATGACTGGCACCTGTGCCAGTGGAGCGCTAACAGCACCATCCGATCATGATCATTGCCAGAGCAGCTGTCTGGCTTCCATGCCAGTGGCACATAAATAGCACCATTTGAGCGTGATCGTTACCAGCGTCGCCTTATTGGCACTTGTGCCGGTGGCACGTGAAAAACATTCGAACGAAGTCGTTGGACTGGCTCCTGTGCAGGTGGTACATAAAAAACACCATTTGAGCATGGCCATTGCCAGTACCGCCTGACTGGTCCTTGTGCCGGTGGCACGTAAAAGCACCCACTACATTCTCGGAGTGGTTGGCATTAGGAAGGGCATCCAGCTGTAGAAACTCTACCAGATCAGATTGGAGCCTGGTGCAGCCATCCAGTTCGCCAGTCCTCAGTCAAATCGTTCACCGAGGTCAACTTTGCCTTTCATTTTTTCAGGGGTGATAAAATAAGTACCAGTTAAACACTGGGATCGATATAATTGACTTACTCCCTCTCTCAAAACTGCTGGCCTTATGCCAGAATTTGAAATCATTATTATTATTATTGCCAATGCTCCTTCAAATTTTTCACAAGATACATCTGCTTCTGTAGTTTCCATTGAGTGAACAACAGCTACTTGATACACCTATCTTCCATTACTGTTTACTATAAAAAAAGTGATTTGTCTCAAAAATTCAGATTTAAGTGCCATATCTGTCTCATTATGTCACTTTCACCTGTAGCTCATTCAAGACCTTTTTCCGTTCTAGATGTGATACTTTAGTTCTTTTAAGAAATACCACACCAGAAGTTCGACAATTCATTTTCTGGTTTCTGTGATGCCATCTCGCTCAACAACCTTGAAACAGCAGCAAATCACTGAACAGTTAATGAACCCTCTTAAAAATTGATTCTTCCAAGAACCAGTTAAAGACAACAATTCCTCTCTATAGCTATCAGCTAACAATTTTTCTACACCAAAAACTATTCTGTAGATGCCAAACTAACTATGGATACTTTCTATTATCTCCCTATATTTCTACACTATTTCCTTCTATAATATTATGAACCATACATATCCTCTTTAATACTATTTTATACTTCTGTTTTAAATTATAACCAAAGCATGGAGCTTTCCCCGTCTACTGCTCAATATTTTGTAAATGTATTAGAATATTCTAATTTGTCATGATGTATGAGACATTTTGCATTTTTATTAGTTATCAATCTCCTTCAACTTTCTCACAGTACTTGTAAAAATTTGGTCTCTTTGAATGAAAAAAAGCATATTTGTGAAATTAGATTTTGGAGCCAGTACTTACAGTTTTAATTAAAACCCCAGCAAAATTACTTGTTAAGACTGCTTAACATGATAAAATTACTATATACACACACAAGGATATGCAAACACATACACACATACTCTCAAATACACCAACACATACTTTTATTTATAGATTTATCTACCATGTTACATTTTTGTTGAATACAGAATCCAGTAAAAGGATACATCCTCTGACTCTGGGTTTATATCATTAATTTGTACCTCATCTAGGCTGGTCATGTTCCTTGTTTGTTCAGTGTGTTACTTTGACTAATTTTACATCTGAATCCTGTACCATATTCACTTGAAGTAAGTTGCTAATCTTCTTGTGATATCAGATAATCTGCCTTTAGATCCAGCTAACAAACCACCATCTATAAATCTTAGATTGATGAAAATCTTTTAGAGCCTCTTTTCAAGAAAAAGATTGGCCACTTCTTTAACAATGGACAAACTCAACTCCTTCCAATGTTTATTCCAAACTGTCTGATGTTGTTCAAAAGTACTTTTCTCAGACAGGTGTTTTCACTTGTCTAATTAAAAGTAATGTTATGTTATACTTTTTTGTGATTACCCACTCTTCTTCTTCTTCTTCTTCTTCTTCTTCTTCTTCTTCTCTCTATACACTGTTGGAAGTTTCTTTTAACAGGGTGCTAAATTCTTTTAAAGTCTACAGTTGATGATCTCTAAATTTCTCAATAATGATTCTTACATTGGTTATCACAATTCAACAGTAGTCACCTTTTTGGGAACTAACTCTATTTGTTTTTCACTAATTTCCCTTCTTGCATGCAACAGTTTTAGATGTTTTAGGTCTTTAAGTATCATTTTACTCAAGTGGCTTATGAAGCTGATGGCTAGATAAATGCTACATTTCTTCTTTGAACAATGAAGTTCTGTAATGCATCTATCCACTGGGATGACCATTTCCTCTTTACGTAAAATCAGTGACAGATTTGGGGCAACTATCCCATCATTTTTTAAACATAATTTTTGTTTGTTTGTTTGTTTGTTTGTTTGTTTTTAATATATTTATTACATCAACTGCACGATTTCGCAATCCTTCAGTTTTGTTGGTTTTCAAATATCTTATTGGTTCTTCTATTTTACTAAATATTCCTGGTCCTTCATGTTTCAGAGAGTGCAGAATGGTTGAATCTGCCTTTCAAGGAGGGGATAATGGAATGCCATGCAATGGAATTAACGAACTAAATCTGTCAAAAGCAGTTGAACTCTTTGAGATGCAACAGCATCCATATCTTGTAGTGAAGATGGGTACCACTAAGATTACCAAACCTATTGCTAGTTACACGATATTTATTCTATACAAGATCAGGTGAGGCCCAGATTAAGGACTACTGCATCTGAATAATAGAAGGGTAGCAGGAATGGTGGTGGTGGTGGTGGTGGGGACAAAAGGGAGAAATTGATGCACCAAACAAATGCCTGATACTTAAGGTAGAAGGAGAAAAGAATTGGAACATGGAAATCTATAACTGACAGGCAGAGTAAAAGAACTGGAAATCAAGATGATATGTGTGTATCTGTTATGTATGTGTGTGTGTGTGTGTGTGTGTACGTACCTGTTATGCATATATATTCATATATGTGTGTATGTGTTTATATATATATATATATATATATATATATATATATATATATATATATATGTATATTTATATAAGTTCAAAAAAACACAAAAAAACAATAACAAAAAACAACAAAGTGAGGACGTGATACGGATAGTGTTATTGGACGCTCGGGAAAGGAAGGTCCTTTCCCGAGCGTCCAATAACACTATCCGTATCACGTCCTCACTTTGTTGTTTTTTTGTTATTGTTTTTTGTGTTTTTTTGAACTTATATGACATACGCTCACATGGACCCTGGCCTTTCAACTGGATTTGATGTACCCAACTGCCGGAATCTTTTGTTACCTCGGATTACTGTTCCTGTTGGACTACTGTTCCTGTTGGATCTGCCTTTCCTGCACCTTGATTGTATATTTATATACATACATACATACATGTATGTATGTATGTATATGGTGTATGTATGTACGTATGTGCATAAGCAGCAATGTTTGTCCTAACATAAGGGGACATAACTCAAATGGAGTAAAGTACAGCTTAGTAGCTGATAGCTTAATTCTTTAGCATTTAGACCGACTAAATCCAGCCAAAAAATATTCTACTTGTTTTAGATTTAAACTGGCCAGATCCAGCTTCTCACTCTTATCCAACAATGATATTCTAAAACTAAACAATCACATCATTTAAGTCTTGAAGCTATGCATGATTAATTCAAAACAATGTGAATAAATAAGCATCACATTTGACAGAATAATTTAAATTCTAAAAGGTTAATGCAACAATTTTGACCAAACCAGGTCAATTTTCAGGTGTTAACATCTATCTATCTTAGAAAATTACTATTTTTAAATCTCACAACAAGAGATACTCAGCAACAGTACTTTGTAGTAAAAATTGTTTAACAACATAACATGGCAGTCTGGTTTAGGACGAATGTTGCTGTAATTTATCCCCAGGAGACATCGTCTCTAGCTGGCTATACGACACGGTATGTCTTTATATTTTCAAACAAGGGAAAATATATTTTCGAAAATATAAGGATACAGATCGTGTCATATAGCCAGCTGGAGACAATGTCTCCTGGGGCTAAATTACAACGACATTCGTCCAAACCAGGACAGCCATGTTATGTTGGCAAACAATCTATCTATCTCTCTATCTATCTATATCTATATCTATATCTATATACATATATATATATATATATATATATATATATATAGATAGATAGATAGATAGATAGATAGATAGATAGATAGATAGACAGATAGATAGATAGATACACACACACACAGAGCATTGCTTGTATCTATATCAAATGATGTATTCTCTAGTGGAGAATAACACTGATACAAAACACTTAATGCAACAGAGTTTTATTAATTGAACTAATTGCCTCACAAACAATATAAACATGTCACAAAGAAGGCAAGAATGTCACAAGTGAGATGTAGCTCTAACAACCAAAATACAAAACCAATGATGTAGAACTTTAATAGCCAAAATACAAATCTAATAACATGGACTTGTAATGGTCTAATGGTCAACTTCTACCTGTAAAACCTATGAAAACATTTTAGCTGTAAGGTCTTCATAAATGAAAGTGAATCACTCTAAAAATAAAACAAAAAACAGCACAGAAGCTGATTCCTGTCCATTTTCTGAAGAATGGGACCAAGACAGTCTGGAAACTTTGATAAAAATAGATTTGAGATTTTTATTGTTCCAAACTACAAAAGTTTGATATGCAGATAGCGAAAAAAAAAAATCAAATAATAATAGTGTTATCTTCTCAATATATATCATGTCTGAAATAAAAGCTGCCCACCAGACAAACATTAACAAATGCACCAAAACCTGACAGTCTACTCTCAGTTGTGTCCATGCTTGCCTATAGTATGTGAACACATACAAA
>NC_142938.1:52604227-52681727 GCF_046866305.1 Octopus bimaculoides | reverse complement strand
CATTTGTGACACACAAGTCTTTAGATGCCACACAATGGACTTCAGAGAAAAAAATTCTCCATGCAATATTTTGTTATAAACATTTACTTCAACGTATATACATATATATATATATATACATTCATACATATGTATGCATGTATGTATGTATGTATGTATACACATGTATGTATGTATGTATGTATCTATCTATCTATCTATACATACATACAGACATATATACATATAAGTGACACTTTGATAACAGAATTATTAGAGAAATTAAAATGTCAACAAACGAGGCTAAAAAGCAATGCCCTCACTCTACTAGGTCAATCCAATTGAGAGTATCCTCTCCTGAAAGTTTGCAGTCATGTATCAATATGAGAAATCAATATTAAAAGCTATGATCATGATCAAAACAGAGGATGTCTCTACTTCGATCTTGTTTCTACCTACTAGCTCTTACTAACCTGAAAACCTTACAGCTAAATCTCCCACTTCCCTCACTTTAAATTTTCTTTTCTTTTTACCATTCTCAACAACCCATGTTACTCTAATATATTTTTTTTTAAATGTAATGAACCTGTACTTCCATGGAATGCTGAACTTCTATACCTCTCACTTGGCCATCAACCTCAGCAATTAGGTGAAAATTCTATTTCATAAATACTCCTTTTCTGGCAATGATCACATGATAGTTGTTTTAGCTAAATAAAACTAACGAAATCTGTGGGATTTAGAAAAGATTAAAGTGTATATTCATTTGCATAGAAAAAAATGAAATGATCTGTTCTAAGATTGAAGTTGTAAGGGACAGTGAAGATCTTAGAAAATTGTAATAAAAATTTATTTTTAGTATGTTTGGACATTATTGTTCGTGTAGAATGGAATAAAAAAATGTAACTGTTCAAACAGTTGTCTTTGTATTAATTATGTGACATAATTCGCCTGTTAATCAATTGTAAGTTTTCTCATTGATCATGTTTGATTAAATTGAGTACAAAACTGCATTTGTTCCCTTCCTTATGATAAACATATTTTTCTAGAATTCTCTTCATGTTTGATATTTCCCTGATCCAAGAATTTAAATTGAAACTAATCCAGTCTGTAAAAATATAGGAAGTGCCAGCACACAGAGTAATATCCTTCTCCCTGAGACTAGTAAATATGACAAACAATATTTCAGAATAAGATTTAGAAATTATGAACACCAATGCATTTAAACAACAGTGTAAAGCCAGTATAAAGCCAGTAGCAACAAATGTGTTTCACTGTTTCGAACACACATTCATTGACAACTAAGTGAATTACAACACTCAGCTTTTGTTCGTTTCAGGCAGTAAGCCTTATCAATGAACAACATTGAATCTTTCACACGTGAAAGGTTTTGCTCAAATGGATCAATTATTGGCTTTATATTTCAAGTAAAGAAGAAAGTGAGACATGCAATTATAGGCATATTGTAAATAATGGAATAACTAAGGTAAAATTTGAACAAAAAAATGTTAGAGAGGCATACAATAGCTGTATAGTGTTGTATTGTGCTGTGATGATGGCAACATAGTCCAAACAAGAATCAAGGAATGTAGGCTTTCAAAGAACACTTAGTGCATGGATGTGGTGACATTTTAAAGTTAGAGCTGGAGAAACTGTGGTAAAAGATCTCTGATAAATTGACAATAATGAAAGTAATAAAGAATAGGGTGGCAGCCTTTACTTAATCTTCCTTTAAATAGATATCTATAAACAACATCTATATTGGCAATAATGGCAACAACCTTGAAAACTAAAAGACCAAACTCTCTCTTAAGGTGAAAGTATGTGGCCTAGTGGTTAGGCATGTTGCACTCACGATTGCTAGATCATGGGTTCAATTCCCAGACCAGGCAGTGTGTTGTATTCTTGAGCAAAACACTTCATTTCACATTGCTCCGGTCTCCCTTTCAATCAGCGGGGAATGTTGGCTTGCTTGCCTAGCCAGCAGGATGGTGTCCTTTGAAGGCTAAAACAATGCAAAAGCACATTGTGACCAGTGA
Organism: Octopus bimaculoides; assembly: GCF_046866305.1. NCBI lineage: Eukaryota > Metazoa > Mollusca > Cephalopoda > Octopoda > Octopodidae > Octopus > Octopus bimaculoides. Next base: position 52,679,709 of record NC_142938.1, on the reverse strand, counting down.
TGTGTAACAGCATCTGATATCCTGGTCAGTCACATGATCACATGACATGATATATACAAGGGAGTACTGAAAAGTTCCTGGCTTTGGGTAAAAGAAATACAGGAAGATCAGTTAATTATGATTTTATTCTACATATTCCCCTCTCAGATTTACACTTATTGCAGCAGTTCCAAACCCTGTAAAAAGAAGTTGGAAGGTTGGGCCTCCAACCAGGCCTTTTGTGATGCCTTTAAAGCTAGAAACTGCTCAGCAACCCCCTCATATACGTGTGTGTGTGTGTGTGTGTTTAATCATATGTGTGAGTGTGTGCTTGTGTTTAAGCACGTGTGTGAATGTGTGTAAGTTTAGGCATGTGTCATCACCATCATCATCATCATTGCCGTCACCATCACTAACAACAACAACAACAACAATAACATTATTCAAATAGTGAATTCTTCTTCCTGCTATCAAATGGATAAGTATTGCAACATCTGTTCTTGTTCTTCACTTAACTGTTATTCCATTTCATCTGATTTAAGCATATACTCCCAAATCTCTAGTCTCCCTAAAATCATTGCTGCTTTCCTCATCTTTATACCCTCTGGATGGCCTCATCTGTTCATATTAGATCTTCATACCATTGCAATCAATTCTTCTCTTATTTACCAATCAATCCCTTTGATGCTCAGCCCTTTTCATCGCATAATGTATTGCATATTCAACAAATCAAATTCATTTTAATCTCTAATTACTGGAGACTTCTGGTCTTCAATGTCCACATTCCTCTGATATGAAGTATATATATATATATATATATATATATATATATATATATATATATATATATATACATATATGTGTGTGTGTGTGTGTGTGTGTGTGTATCCCTTTCAGGGATTCCTCACATACACACACATGCATGCATGTACGTATCATAGTCATTGTTGTCATCATCATCATCATCATCATCATCATTTAACATCCATTTCCCATGCTAGCATGGGTTGGATGGTTTGACAGGAGCTGGCAAGTCAGAAAACTGTGCCAAGCCCCATTGTCTGCTTTGGCACAGTTACTACAGTTGGGTGCCTTTCCTAATGCCAGCCACTTTACAGACCCTCCCCACACACACACACACGCACACACAGACAGACACATATATGTAATACACATTTTATACCGTTTGCAATTAATAGAATGAGAGAAAATTTTTTGGAACCAACAAAGATAGAAGCTTCTCTAAATAAAATCTAAACTGTAATCATTAAAACCTCTCTCAAATCCACTAAGATTATCTATCTCCCTAATGATATTTAACCAGTACATTTAGCGAGTTATCATAACTTTCTCCATGTTTTTCCTTTCCAAGAAGGCTCATCTTCATGGTGCAGCCATCTAATCTTTAAATCTCATCCACATCCTGCACACAGGATTTGGAACAATGTTCTGAACATCATGCGCAAGGAATAACACTTTTGCACACATTGTCTAACGACATAATCCTAAGACTGTTTATGTCCAATATGCTTAGTGAGGCTGCACACAGATGGAATCAAAACACACATACACACACACACACACACACACACTATTTAATTGTATAGATTTGCATCATGTATAAAGTGAGGTTAATTATACACATCTGTACTAAGTTGTCACACAGTTCTCTCAAAGCATTTACTACATTTTTCTGGTATGTTCATGTTGTGTGTGTGTGTATATGTGTATATGTCTATATATATATATATATATATATATATATATATATATATATATATATGAGTGTGTGTTGTGTGTGTGTGTGTGTGTGTAGGTGCATTTATGAGAACATTTGCATGTACACATGAATTTATGGGTGCACACAGCACCATTCAAGAATGAGTACGTATGTATTCCATGGCATATCATGTTACTACATAGTGACATACTGAGTATATACATCAAACGTATTGAATATATACATCTCAGATATATATATATATATATATATATATGCGTGCACACACACACACACACATTACACGTATTGAATATATAAAACACACATACAGAATCTACACATTATACACCATATATATATATATATATATATATATATATATATATATATGGTGTATATATATATATATATATATATTACACATATCTATATATATATACATTACAGCTAAATACAAGAGAATTATCGAAGCAGAGAAATGAGAATATTTCTCTACTGATGTAATTTATGAGAAAAATTCAAGCTTACTTTTGAGAAAGAGATTTTATTTTCCAGAGATGTCAGAACAATAACAGAAAGAGAAAAAGAAAATGACTAAACATATTTAAGTGTGTCCCATCATTGGGGACATGTGAGTAGGTTGGATACATTGCAACGCTTTAATGATAGGCTGTTAAGAGTCTACATAAATGGTAGAGATGGAACCTTTTTAATGGCAGTTTGGTTCCATTAACATGGTTATATTTCATTTACCTGCCAAGTGCTACCTGTTATTGTTGTTAATGACAGCAGTGGTGCTGCTAGTATTATTTTTATATGCTCTGTGATAAAAGATAGAAATGTAAAGAGTGTGTGATATTAAACTTATACTCAACCAGTCACACGAACTTTAACCATTAGTTCCTGTGGAGCTGTTTAACTGCAAAACTCTTCCTTGCCATTAGCAACAGTAAATTTGCTTTTTTGGATTAAGAAGTTGAAATTCACATACAACAAGTTAATCAAGGGGATATTATGAATGCTGAAAGCAGATTGTTGAACATTATGATGTGCTAAACATTATTGTAGAAGATAAAATATGTGCCTGCATACTTCATGGAAATCCACAGTCTACATGACCTGTACTTGCTTATTTTATTTTATTTATTGGGGTTTTGTGATGTGAAGTAGATGAAAGATGAATCTTCTCTGGGATAGGATGACAGTTTATCACAAGGGATCTCTCTCAGAGAAGGAATTGTACTCACCACTTCAAGCCAACAAATTACTATGTTTACATTTCAGTTGCTGTTAACAAGTGTGAGTCAATACCAGCTTGTGGTACCTACTTACAGCCTGAACAAATAAATTAGAGTTAAGTGTCATTATTAATGGCACAAAATGACACCAGTTGAAAGATAAATACTGGCAACTTCTTATCTAGTTAGGAGGCATTCTATTGATTCAACAATAGGGTACTTCAAAATTAGCCAAGTCATGTGTTTAACAACATTTGCGACCATAAATTATGTTAATAAATATAGTAAAACGTGTGAAAAATAATAAATATAGAAAGATCACACTGTGAAACATACTTTTGGTTTGGTTATGAAAAGTAGAGTTTCATAAAGTGCATCTTGGTTTGCTGACATTCCAGTTTTATTTCTGACAAGAATCTGGCAGCCAATCATTGAATCAGGCTTCAGAGAGCCTCAATTCAATAAACCAGTCATCTCACATTAAAATATATCAGACACAGAACAATAGATAACAACAGACATTCATATTTCATACAAACAAACACTTCATACTTAAACATGTCATATAAAGCCAGATTCCAGACACTGGAATTATATTTAAATAACTGATGTGTTTGATATTCTTTGTTGGAGATATAATCACATACATCAGTCATTTTTAGTGGATTATTATAATCAATAGTGGGAAATAGTTTATCATAAAACATTAAGCAAATATAATTCTCCAAACATTTGAGAATGATCACAAGACTCTGTGGATGTACAAGAAAAAGAAAAATTTTAAATGACAATAATGGTCAGGTCAGGAAATGGGGACATGTGCCATTGCAGTGCATTGTTACTTTCATTATTTGTCAGTATATTCCTGGGTCTTCCCAGGCAAGCTATCAAGTAGAGTCTTGATTAGTTTCCATCTCTGAGAGATACCTCTTCATTTGCCATGGCATGTGGCTGACCAACACAAGCTGTCAATCCAGCCGAATCCTCAGTGAAGAGAACACTGTTTATAGGGTCTAAGTCTCTCTCTGCTGACAGTTATGATTAAACTAAAATTATTTGTTCATCTAGACCAATGGTTTTCAACGGGGGGCCATATAAGATTTTGTCTTTGAAATTTATGTGCAATAAATTTCTTATACTTCTACAATACACAAAAATATTTTACCACTTTTTTTAATATAATTCCTAATAATATTTAACCCTTTAGTGTTTAGATTATTGTCATATGTAATGCTTATTTATTCACAGTGATTTGAATTAAAACATCAATTATCTTGTAGCTTCAAGATTTTTATGATGTGACTCTTTTACTCTTTTACTTGTTTCAGTCATTTGACTGTGGCCATGCTGGAGCACTGCCTTTAGTCGAGCAAATCGAACCCAGCACTTATTCTTTGCAAGCCTAGTACTTATTCTATCGGTCTCTTTTGCCGAACCACTAAGTTACAGGGACGTAGACACACCAACATTGGTTGTCAAGTGATGTGTGTGGGGGGGGGGGGGGCAAACACAGACACACAAACATATACACACACTTACATATAAACATATACATACATACGATGGGCTTCTTTTAGTTTCTGTCTACCAAATCCACTCACAAGGTTTTGGTCAGCCCGAGGCTATAGTAGAAGACACTTGCCCAAGGTACCAAGCAGTGGGACTGAACCCGGAACCATGCGGTTCGTAAGCAAGCTACTTACCACACAGCCACTCCTACACCTAAAACAATGCAGTAAAATTGACTTAATAATTAAGATTCTATAGAGTCGAACTGCCGACCTCCAGTTTACTAGACTGGCACGCTAACCAACTGAAATTGTAGGTTAAGTGTAACAGTGTAGGGTAAGGCCTAAAGACAGTGTAGGGTAAGGCCTAAAGACAGTGTAGGGTAAGGCCTATTTGAACAGTGAAGGGTAAGGCCTAATGACAGTGTCAGGTAAGGCCTATATGAACAGTGTAGGGTAAGGCCTATTTGAATAGTGTAGGGTGTGGCCTAATGACAGTTTGAACATAAAACAGGTAGAATACTTTGGTCGGATATGGCTGGTTTAGATACTAAAGGGTTAATAATAAAAGTACAATATCCTCATTTAAACATCAAATGATTATGAAGGTTCATCCAAGTGAAACAAGAATCAAGGGGATCCACAGACAAAAAAGGCTGAGAAATTCTTAGACCATTTCTGAGAGTTGGAAATATATAATTCCTGTTATGATGTTAGGGTTTCTTTGCAACATTCCATTTTTTTAAAGTATTTTATTGACAAGTCTGGTAGAGCCCAACATTCTACATGTTTTTGAATATGGACTGAAATCACAGGTAAAGGGGAATGACTGAATAGGAATTTTTCAGGTATCACAGGTTTGGCTTGTTACCATAGCTTCGCTACCATTCCACCAATTCATCGAAGAGAAATATTTCACCATTGCTGTTTCATCACATGATTTTATTTTCCTTACAGCACTAATTCTATCTAAGAGTCTTACAACAATATCACTATTCAATGTAAAGTTTAAGATGCTGAATAAGAAAAGCTTAATACCACGGTGACAATGAGGATAATAGAAATACCATATGATTATAATAATAGAATATTATTATGGTAAATCTTAAAGCAGTGTTGCAATATTCAATGGCCATTTTGTACTGTATTTTTCGAATGTTGTAGATTAAATATTATCGACCAACTTTTTCTCCACTCCAACAAATTTTTTATTTCCTTAACCATTTTGTAAGGCATTTAACTGGCAGCTGTCAGACGATCAGAACAATATACCCTAATATGACTTCTGTCACTCATAGCTTACAAACAAGAGGTGGAAAACTACATTATTTCAACACAGTTCAAAATATTACGTTGATAATATGCAACAACTTATTTCAGCAATGACACAAATAGAAGGGATGGTAACAGTGGCAATGGGCCTGACACAATGATGATGACGATGAGTAACTAGTATGTCTTTAGGGCAAGATGATTCTATGTGGTTTGGCTTACAAAACTGGAGAATAAATAGCAGTGTTCTTTGGAAATATTATGTTTGGTTCATTAGTATTCTACTATGATTTGTAGTGCTTGTTTCTCATTTGCATAACAAATACTTCCCCATTTCCCTGTTATTCATGGATAAATGTCTTTTTCATTTACTTAGTGCAAACATATCAACATCATGTCAAAGTTCCCGAGTAAAAAAAAAATAGCAGATTTGTATCAGAGAGTAAAACAATAGATGAAAATATTTGTGAGAGAAGCCAAACTCCACTCCACCCCGTAACACCCTCACCACTACCACCAACACCTTCATTTTGGGACAAGACTGGAAGAAATTTCTGATGAAGTGTAGAGCTGCAGTTAACACACTTGTATTGCTGTGGCATAAGGATATTTACAGGAATCCTATTTACTTGAACATATGTATGTATGTATGTATGTATGTATGTATGTATGTATGTATGTATGGATGGATGGATGGATGGATGTACGAATGCACATATGTATGTACGTATGTATATATGTATGTCATTCTTCAGTTTTATTTCAAGATCTCTTGCCAATAGAGAAAGAGCCAGTTTCTCACCTAGATTCAAGGCTCCTTCATTGGAATTTCAACAACATCAACAGGGTATGTATATATATATATATATGTATGTATGTATGTATAAGTACAGGGTGACCCCCAAAAAAACAGAACCCATAAAAATTCTATTAAATCTTACAAAGGTTCAGCAAATTTCAAGAAATTTGCTGAACTTAAACTTCGGTTTGTGTAGGATCATTTCCTTTGCATAAAAGTCATGTTCTTTTCAAAATATGCTCCAAATATAGAATTTCAAGTGAAATAAATTCACTGATCTACAAAATTAGAAATATTGCATTTCTAAATCTCTCAAAGAGACTTATATAGTAGCAGCACAATAAAGTGATGGTTTGTTGCCAACTTAATGTGGCAGTCCCAGGAAAGGGAAGAATGCTATTGCTATTTAGCCCCAGGAAATAAATTTACTGATCTACTAATCAGTGAATTTATTTCACTTGAAATTCTATAAGTTTTCAAAGGTGAATAAGCATTGATAGCTTGCAAGCCTAGCTATTCCAGAGTGATGAAGATCAATGACTCTGAAACTAGTCTCTGGATAGTGGCTTTGCTGAGTGGAGTTGCTTATCTCCTGTTTGAAAACTTAAGGACAAAGAACACTTGTGTCACATAGCCAACTGGAAACGGTGTATCCTGGGACTAAATAGCAGTAGCATTCTTCCCTTTCCTGGAACTGCCACATTAAGTTGGCAACAAACCATCATACACACATATATATAAATATATATATATATATATATATATATATATATATATATATATATATATATATATATATATATGGGAGAATATACAAAAAATAACAACAGACGAGGACAGGTGGTGTAAATAACAAAAGTATATATTAGTATGACGCTCGGGAATACGGAAAGTCTTTGACGTTTCGAGCTACGCTCTTCAACAGAAAGAATACGGAGACAAGGAGAAAAACACGGAGAAAAAAAATTGAATAGTGTTCAGTCAACGGTCAATCATAATAATGGCCGATCATAACAATGGCTGACCGGAAGTTAGAAATTCTTATTTCAGGAGAGCTAAGAAAGCGGGAGATAACAAACGGTGATCGGGAACAAGGGGCTGTGTGTGGGAGGTAGACTGCTGGTGATCTTGACGTATGTAGTGTGAAAATGGGGGAAGGGAGAAAGGGAGAAAGTAGTTGGTCAGTTGTAGTGTGTGCGTGGTGTGATGCGAGGGTATTGGTGTGGTGTGCATGGTGTGATGCTAGGGTATTGGTGTGGTGTGATGTGAGGGTGTTGGGAGGTGGGGAAGGCATGGGTGGTCTGTGGGTAGGGTGGGGTATGTGGGTAGGGGTGGGTGGTGGGTGTAAGGAATTGGATGGGGTGGAGTGGGAAGGTAGAGTAGGAGTGTGTTGGGGTGTGGTGGGATGAGCTTATGAGGGGGTGTTGACGAGGAGGGAGAAGGGGAAGGTGGATGTAAGAGAGGGGGAAGATGGGTATGGGAGGGGAGAGGAAGAGAGGAGAGAGGGTGGGTATAAGAGAGGGAAGGGGGATGGAGAGAGGGGGAAGGTGGGTATGGGGGGAGAAAGAGGGGAAGGTGGGTATGGGGGGAGAAAGAGAGGAAGAGAGGAAGAGAAAGAGAGGAAGAGAGTAAGAGTGTAGAGAGTAAGAGTGTAGAGAGTAAGAGTGAGAGAGGGGGGAGTACGAGAGAAGAGAGTGAGAGAGAGTAAGAGAGAGGAGAGAAAGAGTAGGGGTGAAGAGAAGTGGGAGTGGAGAGAAGTATGATGAGAGGTGAAGAGACATACAAAGAAGTAGGAGTCGGAGCAGGAGGTGGGGGAGGGGAGAGATGGGTGGTAGGAGGGAGGGTGGGGGAGAGAGACAGGAGGAGGGGGTTAGATGAAGAGTGGAGGGGAGTTGAGCCCATGTGGCGCAAAGGAGCGAAGATAGAAGATTAATCCCTGTTCACGGCGCAAACGGGAGTCCGGATGGCCCCTGTGCATGGACAATCCAAACACAGACAGGTGTTGCCGCAAGGAGTGGCCGGCAGAACGGAAGTGGCATGACACCGGGGTGTCATTGCCGACGTTGATATCTCGGAGGTGTTCCGCGAATCGGTCGGCCAGGCGGCGCCCCGTTTGTCCGATGTACAGGGATTGGCAGAGAGAGCAGGAGAGGCAATATATGATGTTGGTAGACGTGCAGGTGAAGGAGTCGGTGATGCGATAGGGTCGGTGATGGGTGCTGGTGAGGAGGGTGGTGTTGGAGAGGTAAGGGCAAGTGCGGCAGCGTGGGCGGGAGCAGGGGAACGAGCCAGGTTGGGAGGTTGGGTTGGGGAAGAAGCTGTGGACCAAGAGGTTGTGGGCTCGTTTGAAGGAGGGGAGGGGTCGATTAGGGAAGATGTGGGAGGTGGAGGGGTCGGACTGGAGGCGCCGAAAAGCTCGGAGAATGGAGCGTTGGAGGGGTAGGGTGGTGGGATGGTAGGTGAGGGGAAAAGGGAGGCGGGAAACGGCAGGGCGGGTTCGGGGGGAGAGAGCAGATGCACGGTCCACAGAACGTGCTCTGGCAAGGGCGGTGTGGATGGTGGTGGGTGGATATCCACGCAGGCTAAAGTGGTGAGCCATGAGTTGAGACTGAGTCTCAAAGTCATGGCTGTCGCTACAAAGTCTGCGTAGACAGAGGAATTGGGAATAGGGGATGGAAAGTTTTGTGTGTCTAGGGTGGGAGGAGGAGAAGTTGAGATAGGAGTGTGAGTCTGTGTGTTTGTAGTGGATGGAGGTGCTAAGGGCGGAGTGGAGGATGCTGACTGAAATGTCGAGAAAGGGGACAGAGGTGTCAGAGACAGTACAGGAGAAGTGGAGGGCAGGATGGAATAATTGAACGAAAGAGAGGAACGAGTCAAGATGTTCGCGGGAGAGAGAGGTGGCACCGATACAGTCGTCGATATACCGACCGTATAGTTCGGGAGTGGGACCAGTGAAACTGGAGAATATTTGGGCCTCAACATAACCAACGAAGAGGTTCGCGTAGTTGGGGCCCATTCTCGTCCCCATGGCCACTCCCGAGAACTGCTGGTAGATATCTCCCGCGAACGAGAAGCAGTTGAGAGATAGGACAAGTTCGGCCAGACGAATGAGTGTGGAGGTGTCGGGTTGTGGGTTGGGGCGTTGGTCTATATCATCATCATTGAAGTCAATTTTCCATGGCTGGATGCCTTTCTTAATGCCACTCACTTCACAGAGTGTAGTGGGTGCCTTTTATGTGGCACCAGCATATATGTATATATATTCATCATCGTTTAACGTCCGCTTTCCATGCTAGCATGGGTTGGACGATTTGACTGAGGACTGGTGAAACCGGATGGCAACAGATGATGATATATACATATATATATATATATATGTACATATATGCATCCATATATATATATATATATATATATATATATATATATATAAATATATAGAGAAAGAGAGAGACAGAGGGAGAGACATACATATGTGTGTGCATGTGTGTGTGTGTGTATGCATGTGCTTGTGTGTGTCCCCTCCTAATGATTATTCTTGAAGGAGACACATCATGAAGTGGAATTATTTATCAAATTGTCAAAGCTATGAAGTCATTCATTATAAGATGCAAATCATTTAGCAGACTGACGACATACTGAATAAGAAATTAATAAAAAAAGATGAGCTTTATTGATGAACTGGTTGTCATAGATAACAACATCCTAATAACAGTTTTATAATAATAATAATAATAATAATAATAATAATAATAATAATAATAATAATAATAATAATAATGTTTGAGAAAGTCTTCGTTGTCAAATTTAGAATTGACCCTAATTAGTCCGACTGTAATGATATCGAGATCTTTTCCAATGGGTCTTGACAATGGTTTTCCTTTGGCTATTGATTAGTGGACATAGTCGGACACTTCTCACTGACAATTTCTTCTACATAATCTTGTAGAAGTCTACTATAGTACATGTAAATGAAAAACAAAAACAACAAAAAAAATCAGTAGCAGAGAATTAACATATGTTATTGTCAAGAATGTAGCACAAGGGAATCCAAAAACCCAGTCTTCACTGATGTAAGAAAAAGCTAGTAATAAATTGTAGAATATGAGATCAATTTAGCTTATTGGTGAGTTTCTTCTCACTATCATCGGTCGTTAGCATCAGTATTATAAGTGGCAGCTGTAGTACCACTGCCAATAACACTAACACCATCATCAGCACCACCACTGCCACCACCAATACCATCATTGATACTAATATCACTCCCCTCCCCCGCCACCCCCAACTACCACATTAACGAATGTCCTCCTTCAGAGGAAGGCACTTTGAATGCAGATTCGGTGCTGATTCATCTCTCAATGGTTCAATATAACTGAATAACAGTGAGTATTGTAAAGATGTGATGCAAAAACTGAAATAGAATTCATTAACAAGGAAGCCAAACAAAATCAGAAATAACCTAAGCTATTTCTTTGAAGATCGACATTGTCAAAAATCAATGCAACTCCTGTAGAAATTATCATAAAGCTTCGAGAAAAAAAAAAATAGAGAAATAACATTTAATAAAATAACACAAATTCTATCCTTTCTAATTAATTTCAAAATGATTATTCAATCATTCAATAATATTTGGAATAGAATTGTAAAGCAAGATTTAACAGGAAAAAAACTTAATAAGAGCAACAAAAAATAAATAAATAAACTTCACTATCTAGGGGGAAAAAAAAACAACTACAAAAAGTGAGGAAAAAAGTTTTACAGGAAACTCTGTATGTTTCTGGTTGTTAATTGTAAAAGATTTACATGAATTTGTGATGCTAGCTGGTGCCATAAAATAAGAAGTAAATTGCAAATAAGTTCAATCCACATGTACATAGGTTCGATTCTTAGTTGAAGCTATTGAACTTTTCACTAATGCCACTAAATTTTTTACAAAAGCATGAACATCACTACACTCTAGGTAAAAATGAATAAATGTTATACATACTATGTTTAAGCAGGCTAAAACTAAAAAAGATATATGGTAAATCTTTTATAAAATGGTAAAAAAAAAAAAAAATCTAATGTAATTCAGGAGATATTTGTTAATAATACTGGCATCCATTTATGAAGGACAGTTACAATGAAATGTATTTACAAAATTAAACCTTAATTAAAACTTAATTTGTCACATCACTTTTATAAAATTCCTCACAAATAAGCTGCAGCTCTGAATGGAACCTCGAATGCATCAATGTTTCTCATAGCCAATATTTCTTTCCAATAAATCAGTTTCTATCAATACTAAATTTCTTGCTTCCAAAATCTGCTCTCTGACTTCAACAGTTTGTCACTTTTTGCTCATTTGTTCATCATCAGGTCATTTTTTTTTTACCCCTTATCTCTATTTCTTTTATTCTGAAGACAAAACTAAACAACAGTCTCCTGAAATCCTGGTTATGTATACTTAACAGAATTCTTTTCCAATCATACCAAACTCGTTTTTCTCTTCTTATAGACCATTTTTATCAAAAAAGATATTTGCATAATGGTACAATGTTTTTCTGTGGATCACAGATGGGTCAACAATTTATATCTCCCCACCCATCCAATATGGTACTGTTACATCTAAGGTCCAGTCATTTAACTGATAAACTCAGACAAACTGTAAAATAATTGTTGGCACTCAGTCGGTTACGACGTCGAGGGTTCCAGTTGATCCGATCAACGGAACAGCCTGCTCATGAAATTAACGTGCAAGTGGCCGAGCACTCCACAGACACGTGTACCATTAATGTAGTTCTCGGGGATATTCAGCGTGACACAGTGTGACAAGGCTGACCCTTTGAACTACAGGCACAACAGAAACAGGAAGTAAGAGTGAGAGAAAGTTGTGGTGAAAGAGTACAGCAGGGTTCGCCACCATCCCCTGCTGGAGCATAGTGGAGCTTTAGGTGTTTTCACTCAATAAACATTCACAACGCTCGGTCTGGGAATCGAAACCACGATCCTATGACCGCGAGTCAGCTGCCCTAACCACTGGGCCATTGCGCCTCCACATATAAAACCTTAACCCCATTAAAAGAGTAGCATTTGTTTGCTACTACCAAATAAAGAACAGACAGTTTAAATAATATTTAGAGTATAATTTCAATGTTAGGATTTGAATTTGTTATAAAATAAAACCAGATTTCCCACATGAATTATGCACCACCATCATAAATGCTAGAGCAGTCACCATCTTAGCATATAACATCCAAAATCTCATGATCGGACTTCTTGACCTTTCACTCAATTCTATTATTTAACAGTGAAGACTTAGTGGTTAGGGTATTCACCTCAAAGTCATAAGGTCATGAATTCGATTCCTGGTGGCATGTTGCATCCTTGAGAAAGAAACTTCATTTCTCATTGCTCTAATCCACTCAGCTGGCAATTATGAGTTGTACCTGTAATTCAAAGTGCCAGTCTTGTCACATGGTATCCTGCTGAATCTTCTTGAGACCTACATTAATGATTTGCATGTCTGTGTAGTGTTCAGCCACTTACACATTAATTTCACAAGCAAACTGTTCTGTTGATCAAATCAACTGGCACACTCGTTGTTGTAACAGACAGAGTATCAAACCCTAGATTTGAATGTAAGACCTTTTAGTTGGAAGTTCAGTATCATATCCACACAACCTTATGAATACTTAAAAATTCTACAGAAATGTAGCATCAGAAAATAAAATCATCTCTGAATTAATAATCTCATCATCATTGTTTAACGTCCGCTTTCCATGCAGGCATGGGTTGGATGGTTTGACTGAGGACTGGCAAGTCAGAAGGCTGCACCAGGCTCCAATCTGATCTGGCAAAGTTTCTACAGCTGGATACCCTTCCTAACGCCAACCACTCTGAGAGTGTAGTGTGTGCTTTTATGTGCCACTGGCATGATGGCCAGTCAGGCGGTACTGGCAATGACCATGCTCAAAAGGTGTATTTCATGTGCCACCTGGATGGAAGCCAGCCCAGCAGCACTGGAAACGACCATGCTCAAATGTTATTTTTCATGTATTACCGGCACATGTGCCAGTAAGGCGATGCTGGCAACGATCACGCTTGAATGGTGCTTTTAATGTGCCACTGGCATGGGAGCAAGTCAGCAGCCCTGGCAACGGTCATGCTCAGATGGTGCTTTTAACGTTCCACTGGCATGAGTGCCAATCAAGCAGTACTGTCATCGGCCACGTCAGCAATTTTGATTTTGATTTCACTTGCCTCAACAGGTCTTCGCAAGCAAAGTTTATTGTCCAATGAATGAAGAGTACTCATAAGTGGGCTGGTTATACAACACTGGCATAGGCCACAGGTTATGGTCTCACTTGGCTTGTCAGGTCTTCTTAACCACAGCATATCTCCAACGGTCTTGGTCACTAGTCATTGCCTCGGTGAGGCCCAATGTTCGAAGGTCATGCTTCACCACCTCATCCCAGGTCTTCTTGGGTCTACCTCTTCCACAGGTTCCCTCAACTGCTAGGGTGTGGCACTTTTCCACACAGCTGTCCTCATCCATTCACAACCCATGACCATACCAGCGCAGTCGTCTCTCTTGCACACCACATCTGATGCTTCTTAAGTCCAACTTTTCTCTCAGGACACTTACACTCTGTTGTGTATGCACACGCATGTCCTCAGCAGTCACAGCCCATGTTTCACTGCCATCTGATTTATCTAATTAACTTTGGTAAAACTAATCTCAGAAATAATGAGTACTTTGAGGGCATACAGGTCCAAAATATTTAAGTTTGCCTCAAATATATCAAGCTAGAAAAGAGAGTTGAAACTAGAAATTGAAACTGGATCACAGACTTAACTTGATATTTACATTTTATAATAATCATCAGTATCAGCTTTGAACAAACAAGGGAACCTCCACATGGTGACTTGACCTACTGTATATAGCAGCCAAATATTTTTGAAATCACACTCTCATCTTAAAATAAGGTACATGGATAGTGTTTAAATAAAAGATGGATGGTCATGGTAAGAATATATTTCGTCTTAAGACTGCTTAATCAGGAAGAATTTAGGATTAAACAACAACAACAACAAGAATGTATAAGATCCACTATCTCCACGTCAGCTCTAATGACAAATCTTTGATTTATTACCATTTTGATGGAATTTGGAACAATCTTGTGATAATAGAATCCTAATGTTCAAGAATCATTTTATTAAAATTTCTTTTTCATTTGCTTCTCCTGGATTTCAGTAAACCCCAACTGACTGACTGGATTACATTTTAACTTTAAACAGAGAAAAGCAATGTTGAGTGTTGCAGGATTTGAACTCAGAGTATACAAGAACTTGTCAGATACTGACAGACATTTTGCTTTTAACCCCTACTAATAACATCAGAATTTCTTTAAAATGTGGGGATTTACCAAAAAGTGGGAAGGGGCATATACGAGAAATTTAAATAATTGTCATGTTGTGATACTTGGAGAACCATCCATGAAATAATCCAAATCATTTGGTACTTCTGCTCATCTAACCTTCACCAGAATTACTTCCTGATATTAGATCCATTTACCCAGACTTCATAGAATTAATTTGGTGGGAAAACAAATCACTTCTCCTTGCCATCATCATCATCTTCAATAGATTTTAAAATATGAAAGTGGATCTCTCTCATAACTCTTTCAATTCTGCTCTACACCAATCCTTTTAGCTATTCATCAATTGTTAGGTTGTAGTTAACCTGACACGCCCTACTTAATAACCAATTCCAGTTGCTCTGTATTCAGTAAAAGAAGGTTTATTGTTCCATTTCCTAATTTATATCAGTGTCCACTTGTTAATGGAATTTCAAAATTTCAAACATCCTAAAACTGTCTCTGCCTATTATCTTTTGGAAATTAACATTCATCATACCTTTTACTAAAAAATTCAACAAAGTACCTTAAATTTGGCTCAATATCTGTTTCTTTAATGTTTCAATCTATTTTATGGTGCTTCTTCACCCCCACCCCTAAACCCAATACCAATCTCTGTTTGGCTGAGTGTAAAGTTGATAAAATCAATATGTTATTAATATTTCATAAAGGATGAAAAGATGAAAAGTGAAACAGACTCAGGAAGATACTCAACTGCAAAGCAAAAAATCTAAAACAATGAAGTTTTTAGTCTGATCTGCACTGCTACATTGCACTATGTCACATACCACAGCACTATATCACACACCACTGCAATACATCACACATTACAGCACTGTATCACTCTATACTAAAATGCTATTATTACTACTGCTGCTGCTAATGATGATGATGGTGATAATGATGATGATGCTACTACTACTACTGCTGCTGCTGCTATTCCATCCCCAATGTATTATCTTAGAAGTGTCATGTCTCAATATTTCAACAAACACTGTTCCATGAAATTATAATAACAACAGCAGCCATAACAGCAACAAAACAAGCAACAGTAAGCAGAAGAAAGAACAATATAAGAAACTAAACAGGTTTTACAACCGATGTTTTTGTTTTTCTTCCTAGGAAATACGTGCCAAAAGGGAGCCCTCGATCACAAAATGTTTAGTATTTGTGAATGCATAGAATAAAGAACTTTGTCAGCTCATTTGACGAGAAAAAGAACAAATGTATTAACTGAAGTATTTTATGGGGAATCAAACAAAATCTCAATACCTTAATAATAATAACAACAATAACAATAACGATGATGATGATGATGATGATGATGATGATAGTAATAATAATAATAATAGCAGCTCCAGAAAACAGTGTTATTAGGGAGAGCTATGATACTTAGAAGGGTTCTTGACATCTAAGGTTACTTGCTGTAACCCAATAGGAGGGTTCTTAGCATCTAAGGTTACTTGCTATAACTCCATGTTAGGATTCTTTTCTTTTCCAACAGTTTAATCTGTTGAGTGTATATGAAAATAATAATAATAATAATAATAATAATCGTTGCCAGTGCCACTGGACTGGCTCCCGTGCAGGTGGCACGTAAAAAACACCTTTTCGAGCAAGGCCGTTGCCAGTACCGTGTGACTGGCCCTCATGCTGGTGGCACATAAAAGCACCCACTACACTTTCTATTAAACCAGTGTATCTTGTATAAATATCCCTATAAGAGGTTTGAATATTCTCATTGTGACTAATATATATATATATATAAATATATGAGGGGCTACTTTCAGTTTCTGTCTACCATATCCACACACATAGCTTTGGTCAGCCTGTGGCTAAAGTGGAAGACAACTTGCCCAATGTGCCACACAGTGGGACTGAACCCAGAACTATGTGGTTGGGAAGCAAATTACTTACTACACAACCACAGTGTTTTAAAATAAATGTGATGAAGATGATGATGATGATGATGATGATGATGATGATGAAAGATTATATCTTGACAATACTGTGTGCAATTAATAATATTGTTTTACTTATTCACGTATGTGTGGGTAAACACACATGCACACACACACATGCACACACACACACACACACACACACATCTGAGGGATTTGTGCATAGCACTTAAACTGATAAGCGTCATTACAAAATTCTTGGCCCTTGAGTTACTTTTGCAACTTCTACCCATTTAAAATATAAAAGTATAAACAGTCGTGCATTGAGTTCTATTTTTCATGATTGTTCTATCAAACACACACACACACACACACACTCATATATATAGACATATAGTAGATTTTGTTTTTATGATATGGTAAAAACAGTTTTACATGAAACTGAAGGATTACTCAGTACAAATTTTTTATCCTTTTTTTGCTGTATTGTGTATTTGTTTCTTTTTGTATTTGATATATGTTTATGGATCTTCTATAAGAATGAAGCTGTATACCTTAAGTTGCCACATCTGTATACGAACTGAGTTTATTTTAATGAGATACCTATTGAAATCACCTGAGGAGAAACATCTACACTGAGAGTTACACCTAAACCCGATGTTCAGAATCCCACCCATGAGGGATCGATGCTAAATGGGTCAAAACAATTGTAGTGATCAATAAAGATTCTCATATTTTCCATATTTCATCTCCCTCATTAAGCAAATGTGTGTGTGTGTGTGTGTGTGTGTGTGTGTGTGTGTGTGTGTGTGTGTGTGTGTGTGTGTAGGAAAAATAAAAATTTTATTGTCACTAATTGCAACTGAGGATGTCAAAGCACCTATTTTGCAAAAAATAAGAGTTGAAAACTTTTAATGCTGTACGAAGCATGCAATATATACACACACTGACCAGGGAGATAACTGCCTCATGAGCATCTCTAGGATCACTAGGTGCTTTGGCGCCCTCAGTCACAACTGGTAATGAGATAAAGTTTTTTCATTATGATATTATATTGCGCCTAGCTAGCATGGAAAGCAGACGTTAAACGATATATATATATATATATATATATATATATAAATAAAAGATGGAGGTAGAAATAGCACAGAAGTAAATCTAAGTCATTTCAATTTAGAAAGAATTTAATAAAATGATTTTAAAATTATATAAAGAAAATACAGAATATTACCAGTTTCAGTGATGAATTTCATCTTATCAAATATTAGTAGAAATTTATAAAAATTTGAAGTAAAAGCAGTTTATCTTCTGTCTGGGGGTCAAAAGCATGAAGATAAGCTGTTTTTACTTCAAATTTTTATAAATCTCTACTAATATTTGATAAGATGAGATTCATCATTGAAACCAGTAATATTCTATATTTTCTTTATATAATTTTTAAACCATTTTATTAAATTCTTTCTACATTGAAATGTCTTAGATTTACTTCTGTGCTATTTCCACCTCCATCTTTTATATATAAAAATTTGATTTGTATAGCTCTCTAATCTTTCTTCAACTATATATATATATATATCTATATATATATATATATATATATATATATATATATCATCATCATCATCATCATCATCATCATCATCATCGTTTAACGTCCGCTTTCCATGCTAGCATGGGTTGGACGATTTGACTGAGGACTGGTGAAACCGGATGGCAACACCAGGCTCCAGTCTAATTTGGCAGAGTTTCTACAGCTGGATGCCCTTCCTAACGCCAACCACTCAGAGAGTGTAGTGGGTGCTTTTACGTGTCACCCGCATGAAAACGGCCACGCTCGAAATGGTGTCTTTTATGTGCCACCCGCACAAGCCAGTCCAGGGGCACTGGCAACGATCTCGCTCGAAAATCCTACGGGAGCCAGTCAGGCGGTACTGGCAACGGCCACGCTCGAAATGGTAAAATATATATATATATATATATATATATATATATATATATTTAATTATATGTATTTCTTCTATCTTAATGAATAAAAATTCTTCGGATAGAATAAATGGGTTAATAGAAACCAATGTAGCAAAGAACACAAAATAACTGTGGTGTAGTTCCTGTTTTTAAGGCAGGAACTCCTTGAAATTTTGGGTATTTGAGTATATTTAAAAATTTAATATATATATTCCTCACTTAATTTAGTATTTCTTTAGGTTTATTTTTTATTTTTTATCCTTTATGAATTTATAAATTTTTACATACCCGACATTTCTTATAGTTATACCTTTACATTTTTACCTAATATTATACATTTATTTTTCATATACATTTTTGCTCTCCTTACATAATTTACATTTAACTTAAATTTCATACATAATTTACATTTGCATCAGGTCTCCTGGTTTCATTTTCTGGTTAGAAGTTTAAGATTTTCTGTAAGCTACCATTTTTTCCACGTTTTTTCATGTATTCTCGTATCCCACGCCATATTTAAAGTTCTTAGTTCATTACAAAGAGTGGTCTATGCCTGAAGAATATGTTTGGATTTCCAGACACATGAAATTGTTAGCAACACCCAAAGATATGTATTGTGATCTTTAAACAAAAATAATCGACTCTCACCAGATGGAGTGCTCTCTTTGTTGAATTATACCATGAACCAATATGTGTTATATATAATAATAATAATAATAATAATAATAATAATAATAATAATAATAATAATAATAATAATAATGATAATAATAATAATGATGATAATGATAATAATTCTTGGATGGAATTTATAAACATTTAATGCATTGTTATGTGCATTTCCACAAATCACATGACTGTTAAGAGTCACAATTCATATTCTTGAAATGATTAGTGTAGTCTACAGTATCCGCGAACACTGGGGAGATCATCTTCATGGATTTATTTCTTCAGGTGATATAACATTAGCTGATGTACAACAGAGAGATGTTTATCCCTTTTCACCAGTATGAAGGTCAAGCAAGTGCTATTTGCATATTCAGAATGCTTCCCATATATATATATATATATATATATATATATGCCAATGAGAATAATATTGCCAGTGACTTCGAAACTTTGGCTGGTTAAATCATCACTAAACTGTCTGAAGATGGCTTAGCTGACTGAAACTTCGAAGTTGCTGTCAATACTATTCTTGTTAAAGAATAATAAATTTAAACTGGACCAAATGTATTGAGAAGCCCTTCAGTTTAATGTAACATAAAAACATAACGTAAAAACATAACATTACTATATATATATATAAATCTATATACATATATCTATCATAATGTAAAAACAAACATTATATATATATATATATATATATATATATATATATATATATATATATATATATATATACTAATACATATATCCCTGTGCACGAAATACTATTTAAAAAAATGAATATGGTTATATTAATGGGAAAAAATGTGAGCCATAGAAAATCTATATTATACTCACATGAATGCATATATATGGATTTCTGTGTACATACATATGTTTATGGATGAAAATACAGAAGTGCAAAACTATAGGTGTGTGTGTATCTATCTATCTATCTGTCTATTTATGTCTACACACACAAACATGCACTCACACAGATGCACACAGAAATATACCCACACGGGTATATTTGTACACATAAATATGAAAAATCAATGTTCATAGCAAAATGCATTTGTGTGTGAACAAGGTATGTATGTATATACATACATATATATATATATATATATATATATATACATATATATATATATATATACATGCACATATGCACACAGCTGAATACACACAATCACAAATACACACGCGTGCGTGCACACACACACACACACACATCCACTTGCAACATACATACAATATACATGAATATGTAATAATTATAATTATGTAAACTGCATGCCTAATGTATGGACACAGGCTTTTGTAATATTTGCTGTTGTTGTTGCTGTTGTTAAAAAGCTTTTATTCAGTAGAAAGCTGAAAGCTTTTAAAACATAGATTTTTTTTTCTAAATTTTTAATTAATTAAAGGTGTTAATATATAATTGAAAATGAAAATATATTAAAGTATAACAGTTTAGCAGCAAACTATATTAAAATTATAAGAATACAGCAATCAAAAAATTACATTAATACAATTGTATAACAAACATAGCAAAGTGCAATAATATATAATATATAAAAAAAAAAACTAGATACAAAAAATGTTTCAATAATAAAATACCTTTACCAAACTATATAAACTGTACATACCAACTACAATAATCAATAAAACATTAATAATGTAAGGGACATTACTTTAAAATTATTACAGTGTAATAACAATAACACAATCAACAATAAAACTGCAGCAATGTTCAACATATAATATCTATATTAAATATATGGGAATATGACAACAATATCAGAACTATATTAAAGTTGTATCAATATCAACATAACTACAACACTGTAATGACTAAATCATATTAAAATTTCGATATAAGATCAATGACTAATTTCATGAAAATTCTGTATAAAAGTACATAAAAACATAATAATCAGACATGGTGTTGCTCTTTGAAAATCAATAAATATGGAGAGTGAGGGGATCAGAAAGGGGGACAGGTGGGAAGACCAGTGTTTAATATAATCTCAACATACATTAATCATTATCAGTTTTGTCACTGCTGGCACCATGGCCACCACTACCATTATTGTAACAATGATGGTCATAATGATCATTGTCATAATAGTGATATGATGACAGTCATTCTCATCCCAAGCATACTTCCCCACGACCACCATAATGACTGTTACTGTCACCAATCCTCACCCACCCACTCACCCTCTTCAACTCTCTCACCCTCATCAAGGCAATCAGCCATCCATCATTAACACAACCCCAACTGCCACCAATAAAACTATTAATATGATCTTTATTAATGTCATCCCTACACACGCACATACACACAATTAACATAATTACCCCTCATATTTCCATCATTAATACGATTCATGGTCTGAAGACTCGAGATAATAACCCTCCATAACAATCCTTTATCTTTTCTTTCAAAATACTTTTTGCCAATAATGAATATTGAAATTTAATATTTTTTTAATTCAAAAAATGTTTTTGAAACATTTAAAAATATATTTCTGTGTCATAGTATGGGTCACACTGTACACATTTGCATCAGTTAACAGATTTTTCAGGCAACATCATTGTTGAATATAATAACCACTTGCTCAAGAAATGAGTGCTATTACCTCTTTCGATTTTGGTTATCTGAATTAAACTGTGTTTGTACCCCCAACCCCTTGCTTGATATCTGATCTTGGTTTGTATTTTAGCAGTTCAGCAAGTAAGATTTGTAGAATAAGCACCAGTATTTATAAAGTACCAGGGTCAATTCATTTGACAAAAAAAACCCTTTCAAGGTGGTGCCCAAGCATGGCTGTAGTCCAATGACTGAAACAAGTAAATGATAAAAGATAAACTGAATAACATGCCTTTAGTAGAATTTGAATGCATCACCATAAGCATCATCTTTCTGTGACAATAAATAAGTGTTCAGTGAAGGAACTTCATTCTCTTAATGCTGGGGAACTCAGCTCGAATCATCCAAAGCTGGGATCACATTCTGTATGCTCCCTACACAATTCAGGCTCACAATGCATAAATTCACTGCAACTCAATTTCTTTTCCTCAACAAGCCCTGCTCTATTTAACATTATCCCAAAACAAATCAAAGAAAAAGATCCAATCACCTTCAAATGAAACTTGGACAAATTTCTTCAAGGGATACCAAATAAGCCACCTATACCTGGATGCAGCTCAGTAAACAAAAACTCCCTACTTAAATGGGCCACAAAACTTGACTTTAAAAAAATTACAGTGTCTGCCTGTCTGTTTGTCTATGAGGTGGTGCTACTAACTTCAACATGGCCTGGGCCAATCTTTGGTTGAAACATATCTAAGTTATCAAAGCTAACATGTGGGATGGACCAAATAATTCACACATTTTGCCTGGACTGCTTAGGAAATATTGTTTTCTAATGTAGTAGTCACTCCAACCCAAACAAACCCAGTGTGAGGTGAGAGGAGGCTATGTTGGTTACAACTAAGCAGAAAATGAAATAAAATAAATAACAGTGGATTAATAAACAAAAAAAGTTAATAAAGAGATCCTCTAATTGTTAAGTTAATTAAAGTCAATAAAAATAAAGGCAAAAACCATTGTTGAAATGAGCCTTGATGTTTGTAGAGTAATTAAAAAGTGCCAGAAAGAGTGGTAAAATTCAGAGCAATCATTCTCCTGATTGAGTGGAAGAGATGCTGCTTCCCTCAATTACAAACATTGATTAAACAACAGTTTCAGTACTGTTGTCTTACCCCGACCCCCACCCTATCTGCCAACCTACCAACCTGTCTGCCTGTCTGCCTGGCCATAAACAAACTTATTGGCATTATTCCTGGAGAAACAGTGGAAGTAGGCTAAAGTTAGAGTCAGAGCAAAATGTCTCAGAAGACTTCACAAACATTGATCTTTGCTGCAAGCTACACTGAGATTTCAAATAAATCTATCATCTACTTTTGGCACATGGGTTTTATCTTCAAAGGTAACAATGCAACTTAAGACAAAACTTTTATCAGAATTGGCAGCTTAGGAGAAGTGTTTCATAGTGTCTTAGATATAACTTTTACATGAGCACACACATACACACAACCTGCTGCTCCTCTTCATCCTCCTTCCATTCCCCTTTTCTCTCTCTCTCTCTCTCTCTCTCTCCTCTCTAACTCCCCCACCTCTCTCTCTTATTCATTTGCTCACTCCTTGTAACTATTCTGCCTGTTACCTTCCCATATAGTTCCCTCATCCTCTATTACTTTCTCTATTTAGATGTGTCTCTATTCATCGATTCATCCTCTATTTTTCACTCTATATTGTTGTTCATTATGAGGAATGCCAATAGTTTAGGGCTTGAATAATTGAATTTATTATTTGCCAACTATTTTAGTAAAATAGCCAACAACCACAGCAAGGGACAGATTTCTTTCTCTTTATTGTTTCTCAACCATAACAATCGTCTAGTGTAGACTACACACACACAGCAAACCACAAGCTCAGTAACTTCAAATGCTAACTAGAAGCATATTATTCTATCTGCTTCACTCAACTTAAGTAAACTTTAATACCAGTGAACACTTCAACTCTAGTAACAAACTCAATCCATGATTTACTTGAGCTAATTTATTAGTTAAAGGCTTATAATTGTCACATCTGATATTAACCCTTTAGCATTCAGATTATTCTATCAAATATAATGCTTATTTATTTACATAGTTTTGAATTTATCTTGCATTATCTTATATGAGATTACAGTTATGTGGCTGTATATATCTTAGACTAACAATGTAGGGTAGGTGCAAGAGGCAGGATCTGGCCAGTTTGAACATAAATCAAGTAGTGACTTTTGGCCAGATATAGCCAGTTTAAATGTTAAAGAATTAATCAACATGTGGCTGATATTGATATGAATAGGGTTGTAATTAAGGTGGCAAGGTAGTAGAATCATTAGCATGTCAGGCAAAATGCTTAATGGCATTTCATGTCTTTACGTTCTGAGTTCAAATTCAACTGAGGTTAACTTAGCCGTTCATCCTTTCGAGCCAATAAAATAAGTACCAATTGGACACGGGGGTTGATCTAATTGACTTGCCTCTTCCACCAAAATTGCTGGCTTTGTGCCAAAATTTGAAACCAATATAAAATGGGATATTAAGTTATAAGTTCAATTTCTCCTTGGTTAAATGCGTTTTTTTGTAAATTATATTCATTCAGTTCTTTATAGATCTTAAGCAAATCTTTTTCTCTTTCTCGATAAGTTTGTTAAAAGAGACTCAAAACAAACTGAGTCCTTCATTGTTAGGTGCACAAGTTGGGCTAGTATCTCATAATATGGCACATATGCTGTATCCTTAGTACTGTATCTCATGTACTGTACTATATCCTGAGATAGACATGCTACTTCATTTATTCCTAGTTAGATGAAAATTATATTTAAAAAGGACCCACTTAAGATTTTGAATGCAACACTACAAAAGATGCCTCACCAAATGTGTTTCCTATCATTCTCACAATTTTAAAGATTGAAACATTTTCAAAATATAGTAACTCAAGAAATAATATGTCTGATACTGCTCTATATGTGATAATTGTTTTTACCTTTTGCTTGTTTCAATAATTAGACTGCAGCTATGCTGGTGCACCACTTGGAGGAATTTTAGTCAAATGAATTGACACACCCCACCCAGTACTTGATTTTTAAGTCTGCTACTTATTCTATCAGTCTCTTTTGCCATGTTACTGAGGCATAAACATACCAACACCAGTTGTCAAGTAGTGATGCGGGACAAACACAGACACAAAGACACAAAGACACACACACACACACACACACACACACATTAGACAGAAGAATGAGATAACAAAGTCAAGGCTATGAGGAGTTTTCAGGACATTTATAATGATGAAATAGTCTTACAGCTGTTTCAGGGATATTATGGATGGGTCTTCTAGATACTAATACCTCTCATATATTTATATAATATAAATGATATATAGACATATGCATATATCCATACATATATGTACATACCTACATCTATATGTATACATACAGGCATATATGGGTACATATATTCGTTTTGCAAGATTCTTGATGTGAAATCGTGTGTTGAAACAGATATTGTTGTATTTGGGGATGGTCATGTTGCCAGTTTAGCCAATAAAAACACATGCACAATATATTTAGTGTTAATTTGCTTCAGCTTTATTTTATTTTTTACATTAATCATATTTCAGCTGATCGTTAGTAAGGAAAAACACACAAATAAGAAAGAAGAAAGCAAAGGACCACTGATGAGGTCACAGAAGTGTGACAAAAGAACTCTGGCTGAAATACGATTAATGTAAAATATAAAATAAAGCTGAAGCAAATTAATAGTACGTGTGTTTTTATTGGCTAAACTGGCAACATGACCATCCCCAAATACAACAATATATATATATATATATATATATATATATATATATATATATATATATATATATATATATATATATATATGACAGGCTTCGGCCTAAGGCTATAGTAAAAGACATTTGGCCAAAATGCCACACAGTGGGACTGAACCTGGCTCGGAAGCAAACTTCTTACTGCACAGCCACATCAGCATCTATTATGGTAATTTAAATCCTTAGCTAGAAAGTTTTACCTAGAAACTTTTTTCAATTGAAGAATGAATTAAAATTCATTTAATCAAAACTAAAGCAATGATTCATCAGTCTTGTGTAAGTGAAAGATTTTTTTTACTTGATTAGAGTAATTATACTTTCATTTGTTAATTAATGCAATGAACATAAGGGTTCGGTTCATAAAATTTTATGAAGCTATCACATCATGTGATCTTGTATCTGGAGAAGTTACAGAATTTTTTAGTAAAATCTACACTGGGAAGTGGGGGTGGGGGTAGCTTTCTATTGCTGGCAGCCATGGAACCAACAAATGTTTCCAGATTTGGTTTCAATTCCCAATAATTTGGTGAATTAAAAACATGCTGTGTTCAGAAACATTTTTTTGTCTTTACCTGCAACGAGTTTGAACACACAACATGTAAACTGAAATTAGCATATATAGCTGGTCCTCACAGCTTTACTCATAAGAATTAGATATGTCTGTTATACTCCAGAGATAATATTGCAAAGTTATAATAACATAGTGGAAACATTAAATAATTAAAGAATAATTGTAGACTGTTACAACTCTGACATGCAGACAACAGGTTAGAGGACAATATGTATCAAAGGATGATGACTAATAGGATTGATTTTACACACAAAGAGATGAAGAATAGGAACTTGATGGGGTCTTTTAATATTAATACTGAGCTTGAAAAACAGAAAACAGCTTAAAAGGTATTCCAGTAGAAGTTCTCTCACTGTTCTTGATGTTTTAATTTTATATTGTGCAACAAAAAATTCTTATTATAAAGGAGGTTAGAAATATAACCGGAACACTTCTAAGAAGATATTTACATACCATTAACAGAATTCTGAATGTTACTGACATTCAGTGAATAAGCATTTGCATAGCAATATTGTCCCATTCCTGATTTCACATATTGAATATAGGATAGATTGCAAAATGTAATTCATAAACGTTTGCTAAGAAACAAATAATTGCATATAATCAGGGTGGCCACAATTAATAAAGGTTTTATTATGAGACAGAGATAAAAAAAAAAAATAAAAAAACTCAATTAATTGAGATAACTAAAATAATTGTGGCACATGGAAATATGATCTTTGAAATCTGGTACACGGCCTGGGCAAACATCCCCTCCATCTTGGAACCATCTGGATTGTTCAGATGTGATGGGAAGTGACTTGATGGCCTCACGCTGCGCCCCTGGTCACAAGGCAGATGCCTTGTCTGGGATGCTACAGTTAGCAACTCCTTTACTTCTTCTCACATCCTTGATGCTGCAGTCAGGACGAGATCCACAGCTTCTGCAGCTGAGCAGAACAAAATCCTGAAATATGTGATCTGTCGGCCAACTACATTTTCCATCCTGTGGCGTTCGAGACATTTGGTGGGGGTCGGACCACTGACTGCAAGATTTCTGTCTTCACTGGCAACTCACATTGCAGAGGTAACTGGTGAGGACACTTGACTGTTCCAGTGCATCAGCCTCGCTATCACTTGTTGATCAAAGTTACATTTACCAGCGGTGAATCAAGGTGAAGTATCTTCTTTTAAATGTTAACCAATCGCTTATTGACATATACATATACATGTGTGTGTGAATAAATGTATGCATATATATATGTATATATGTGTGTGTATACATATGCATGTATGTATGTATGTATGTATGTATGCATGTATGTATATACATACATATATATATATATATATATATATATATATGTATATATATATATATATATATATAAATATATGTATATCTATATCTATATCTATATCTATATCTATATATATATATATATATATATATATGGTGGTTGTCTACTCCTTACACAGAGTTTGACCACCACCTGCACCTACACCTTAGCTCTTTCATGGCGTCTGATGTGGCTTTTTAAATCAGACAATGTTTTGAAAAAACACCCACACAGATTGCACCTCTGATTTGTACTATGAATACTTGCAGGTAATTTCTGCGCAATGTGGATCCTAATATGTCTTTTAAGACCCCCATTGGATTTGCAAGCCCTCTGGCACACACCACATTCAAACGTGTGCACAGACATATAATCAGAATAGCTGGTTGAAGTTTGTTTTCCATGGGTTCGCATATATATATACACATGCACCATACATATACATGCTTATATATATATAAACACAGTAACATACACACTTACGCACTCACATATGTGTGCATGTATGTGTATACATGTGTTTTATTGGCAAAAATTCAGAGATAAAATAGTACAAATAATAACATAAAATCCATCAGTAGTTTTACTTAACAGGAGAAGCTAATTGTAATGGTAAGCAAAAGAAACATATTGCTATTTACCTCCCAAAGATCATTCAACACTTCAAAGGCCTCATTTATTTGATTGACGGCTTCTTCTTTATCGTTAGTCTCTAATTGGTCGTTAGCCTTTTCTTCTTGCAGGAAGCTGAACATCTGATCTAAATCCAGGCTGTTTGGTGACACCGGTGGATTGTGCTGAGTCCACATAGACTCAATAAGATGAGCCAGGGATTGCAATTCAGCTCGAGATTGCCTAAATGTAAGAAAAACACATAGAAATTACCATTCAAAAATAATAAAAAAATAAAATAAACATTACAAAGAATATAATATTATATAGCATAATAAAAAAAAAAGCATATCACAACATCCACAACAATTACTAAAACCATTGACTGCAGTAAAATATTCTACATAATTTCTTGAGGCAGTGGGGGGGGGGGGGCCTGTATTGGGTCTCTCAAACTGCTAGAAGCAGTTTTCTTCACCGTTATGAGGTATCAGGTTCAATTCCACTACATGGAATGTGGGGCCAAGCCTTGGTTCTACCCAACTCTTTGACTAACATTGGATGTATGGAAACTGTAGGGAAGCTTATCAGATGGATTGTATGAGTAATTGCAAGGTTCAGCCTTGTCACATACTGTTTCATGTTGCATCTGTCTGGGGTTAAATTAGGGCTACAGTTGTAGCCACATAGACATTAATTTAACAAGTTGGGAGTTCAGTTGATGGAACAATAGAATACACAAGACCAAAAGATCATCATCGATGATGCCACCACCACCACCACCATGAATTATAGGATCAATGATTCATATTCTTTTACCAACTGATACCAAGACTTTATCCATACCTATTTATCAGACGGGCTATGATACCAATATACCATTTTACTTGAGTACACACACACACACATGCATATACACACACAAGCAACAGGCACAATTTCCAGCTTTCAAATTTCTCTCACAGACCATTAGTCAACTAAAAGCTTCAGTAAAAGACATCTTACCAAAGTGTTGTGCAGTGGAATCAAACCCCAAACCTTATGGTTGCCAGGTGAACTTCCTAATCACACAGCAATTTTACAAACCACAATTTGTAAAATAATTATCCTTCAAGCTGACAGTACCAGTGATGTAATTAGATAAGATCTAGTCAATACTGTAATACTATGAACTGTTGAGGTGCAATAAGACCAAAACATGTCTGGAGTTGTCATCATGATTACCACAAATCAGACTCACACATTCTATGATTTCATTTTAGTTTTAATTTTGATATACTAGTTGTCTCCCTTATTTTTCTAAACTAAGAATAATCATTAATGCTAATGATTATTTTCTAATGAATTAAGCATTTTCCTGCACATTAATTATATAAGGCCATATTTAACTATAAGTTCTTTATACAGAAGGTGTCCCTGGATGTCCCTACCTACTTCACAGTCAAGCTTCAGAAAAATGCTAGTGACCCTAACCTTATTCAAAATTGGCCTGCATGACCTGAGCCTTGAATTTCCTGTTTAACAAGAAATTTGAAATATTATCCTGTTTTTTCTATTGCTATTATAGTGATCTCTGCTCCTTGGACTCAAGCTGTTCCCCACCCTCCAACATTCTCATCTCACTCATCTCTTATTCGTTATTAGCTCTATTGATAACAAAAGGAAAGCAGATTGTATGATACTTGTGTATAAAGAAGCCTCATACAATCTTGGAAACTATATATAGTTTAATAAGCACAATATATATTTTTATGTGCTACTATTAGTTTCATGCAATGAAAGCATGCCAGACAGTATTTTCTAATATGTCAGGCAGTTTGGTGCAATCTTCAGGCACAAAAATTGCACTAAGGCACCAGGTGTGTTAAAAAATACTGTCTGCCATGCTTTCATTGCATGAAATTAAAAGCAGCACATAAGATATATATTGTGTTTATTAAATAATAATTATCTCTCACCAGATGGAGTACTTTTTTTTTATTGATATTACTATTATGGAACAGTACCCTATACAGAGTGTCCTAAAATTAAGGCAACCAACTTTTTACAAAATAAAATATTGTTATATTTCAGGTCCAAGCATTGCAATGCAATGGTAAAGGAAACACAATGATGACATGACCACATTTATTCGATATGACCAAATGTTTCAAATCACAGGCTTACGTCTAGGTGTGAATACTTCACACATGGCATGCAGCTGTTCTTGTGGGATTGAAGCCCATTCCTGGTGCAGTTTTGCCTTCAGAGCATCAAGCGAAGCATGAGTGCTTGAGACCCTCATCTCCAAAATGAACCAAACAGAAAAAATCCATGGGTTGAGATCAGAGCTTCTTGAGGGCAACACACCCTTGCCTATAAATGATGGAATGCTTTTTTGAATCCAGTGTTGAGTCTGTTTGGAGCTGTGGGATGGTGTCGATTCCTGTTGGAGTCTCCAAGGTGCGCTTTGAAAGTGCTCACTCGCCCATGGAAGCAGTTCAGCTTCTAGAATGTTGCTAATGTATCGATGGGTTTTAATTTTAACACTCAAGGGCACAAAAACAAGGGGAGACCTTCCAGTGGCTGCTACAGCTGCCCAAATCATAACTGACTGTGGATTCTGATGTCGATTTATAAGTCTACCCTTGACAGAGCCAGATATACACCAAAATTGGTCATTCTGGTGATTTACTGTCTGCTCAATGTCAAATTTCTTTTCATCAGTGAACGTCAGGTTGGGCAGCATACCTTCAGCAATCTGACGCAAGATAAGATGACTTCTCTCCAGTCTCATGGCCTTCTAAACTTGCATTAGCTCATGACAGCAGATCATCTTATAGGGGTGGGTCCTGAGATCCTCCTTCAACACTCGATACATCGATGTTTGGCTTATTTTTGCTGTGGCAGAGAGTCTTCTGATGAAACAATGAGGATTTTGCCATATCTTTTCTCTGATACTTTTTATAAGCTGAGGGGTCCACACACATCTTTTTCAGCCATGTCTAGGTCGATCAGCAGTGGAACCAGTCTCTTGAAATTTCTTGACAATTTTTCAGATTGTTGTCGGCTAATTTTAAACATTTTTGCTCTTGCTGTATTACTTTTCTGTATTTTCTGTTATGACTGTATTTTGGCCTTTAGCCATTATCTAATTTATAAATCTGAATTTATTTAATCTGAAACAAAGTGATGTATAAATTTCCTATCTTATCACATTTATAGATAGTTACTAAAGCCCGAAACTTCAATTGCCTTAATGTGTGTGTGTATATATATATATATATATATATATATATATATAGTAGTGGAGTAATGATCTAAGTGGTTCATAGACCATTTGGGGTCTATTTCTAGCAGAGTAGTGTTGTAATCATTCAACACCCTTATTTTTTAATTTTATATATATATATATATATATATATATATCAACTGGCCAGGCTCTCTGTTATTTACAAATGATGAGTGTTCCAACTGAGCGGTCTGCTTGTGAAATTAACGTGCAAATGGCTGAGCACTTCACATATATCAATACTGTTAACTTAGTTCACAGGGAGATTCAGAATGACACAGAGTGTGACAAGGCTGGCCCTTTGAATTATGGATGCAACTCATAATTGCCAGATGAGTGGATTGAAGCAATGAGAACTAAACTGTCTTACTCAAGGACACAATGTGCCACTGGGTATCAAACTCACAAGATTACAATCATGAGCCAGAATACCCTAGCCACTAAGCCACATGCCTTCACACACACACACACACTCTCTCTCTCTCTCATTCATATATTCAGTTGTATATTCCAGTCAGAGATTAATGTGATAAGCAGACTGTTGTTGCTTATGAGGACAGCAGCCATACAAGAAAAGAATAGAAAATTATAGATTCCTCACAATTGATCTCAAAGACTATAATCATATCATATATTGATTCCTGAGAAAATGTAAAATAAAA
Organism: Octopus bimaculoides; assembly: GCF_046866305.1. NCBI lineage: Eukaryota > Metazoa > Mollusca > Cephalopoda > Octopoda > Octopodidae > Octopus > Octopus bimaculoides. Next base: position 52,647,379 of record NC_142938.1, on the reverse strand, counting down.
ATAACATATTTGATATTCTTAGTCTTGACCAGAATTACAGTGGTATCACACATTAATCAACATGGTCAATCACTAATCACAAGTCAACATGTTTAATCATTAGTTATTACTCCCTAATCACTAATCAACATGTTTAATCCCTTTATTGATATGTCTACTCCTTTGGTGGTACTATCTTCTGTTAAAATCCATATAGCATACTGTTTTCTTTATTAGGTCTCAAAGATTTAATTTTATGGTTAAACTAATATAAAAATGCATGTGTGTTTTTTGTTTTTTTTAGTTGTAGGAAAACAATGATGTTATATAGATTTAGTTAATAAAATACAAGAAATTTAAAAATAAACAATACTCAAGACAAGAGTCTGAGAGAAATCAATGTTTGATTATTTTGTTGAAGCAAGGTTTTTGTTATCTTAAGCCATGCACTTGCACGCAGAAAGTAAGTCAAATAAAAATGACTTTGGAAATGGTTCCTTCAAATAACGGTCGTTCTACAGTAAGAGTAAGCTACCGACATACTGCATCCTTGACCTGATTGCAGTTATTTCACTTAACTTGCATCACTAATGGATTTGTAAAAAGCATGCTTGTCACATAATCTCACTTTCCTTATCTATAATTATGAGGCCTTTAAAAAAAATTGAGGTAATCAATATTGCTTAGTTTCCAGTTACGAACTGGAAAATCATAAATTTTAAGTTTATGGACATTTTGACTTCACTCTATGAAAGAGGGATAAACGTATTCATATACTTGTAGAGGTTTGGCCGATGCTGGTGTCGCATCACTAGCACCTCTTCCTGTGGCATGTAAAAAGCACCTTCAAGCATTGCGCCTCATGGAGACAATGTGGCCAATGCTGGTGTCACATAACTAGCACCTGTGCCAGTGGCATGTAAAAAGCACTTTCCATGCATTGGGCCTCATGGAGGCAATGAAAAATTGACCAAAACCTTCAGCAATATGCCATGCTTGAGACGAAGACCCATCAAGTTACATGAGATCATAGTCATGACAGATACTGAATCCATTCAACTGGCATTCATTCCAGTGGCACATAGAAGCACTTGTTACACTCTCAGAGTGGTTGGCATTAGGAAGGGCATCCGTCCATAGAAGCCATGCAAAATCAGGCTGAAGTCTGGTGCATGCCTCAGCTTGGCAGCCCTGATCAAACCATCCAATCCATGCCAGCATAGACAACAAACGTGTGATGATGATGATAATGAGGTTCCCCATCAAATGTCAACAGCTGAAGGAAAAGGGATGAGGCTATGAAAAGCACTAGAATCTTTATTAATTCTTATCCCCTATATTGTGTCTACCACCATCACCACCACTCCAACCACATGCCAATCCCTATGACCACTGCTTTTCACTCAAACCTCAGCCCTTTGAAAGTTCCTCTCACTCTGTCTTTAATGCAGCTATTAATTTGTTCAGGAAGAGCATCAACTACATTAATCTAATGGTGTGCAAGAGCTGCAAAGGCCATAAAAACATCGTTTTGCTTCCTTTAGAATGAACCAATGAAAAACATTTAATCTAGAATCAACAGATATTACCAAATTTGAATGCTTTGGATGACAGGTGTAAGCCTTGAGGATTAAGATTTGTTTATCAAAGGAATTGCTTATTTATTCATATTGTTTTGAATTAATTATGCATTATCTCATAGCTTTGAGATTTCAATGGTGTGTTTGTATATTTTTACAATGACATCGTTGGATAGATGCGAGATGTTGGATCTGGTCAGTTTTAATTAAAAGAGGTAGAATATTTAGGCTGGATGTGGCCAGATAAATGCTAAAGTGTTCAATTTAAATTTTACAGATCACAGATGATACTGTATTGAGGTCCTAAAGACATAACTGGTGTCTTTTCGAGCATATCAACTAAATAAGTCTTTGCTATGAGACATCTTCATAAGCCTTACTTATCACCAGTTATGTAAGGAATCAATAAATGAAATACTTAGTCCTCTGAAAGATAGAGAGGGTTAGTTTTACTCCTTAAATAATGTCTACAGTTTTCTTTGGCTAGCCTTGCCATAAGATTTAGCCTGCATATGGTCTGACAGTTAGAGTACCATTGTTCTTCCTCAATAAACTTTCCATATGCCGACATTTACTAAGAACTCATGACTATCTCTCCCCATTACAAGAAACATTGCCGTGAATTCTTTTAAGAAACTATTTCAACTTTAACCCTTTCGTTACTGTATTTATTTTGAAACGCTCTGTGTTTCTTTGAATTACTTTAAATATAACAAAGAATTTAGTAAAATAACTTAGTTATCAATCAGCTAGTGTTAGGAACATAAATTGTGACTAAGGTTTGGTAGAAGATTTTCCTTCAAAACTTATAAAAACAAGACATTTGTACTCAGAGCCAGAGCCGGTTTCAGCCAGATTGGTAACGAAAGGGTTAAAACCAAAACTACCTACAATCATCAACAAATAACACAGAGGTATTTCATTTTTATCTCGTTATTCTTTAAAATTCAAATTCTAGAAATATATTTGTATACTAAAAAATAACTGCTTTTTATTTTCCTTTTAAACCAACAATGTTGGAATATTTTTAAAGGCAATTTTTAGTTGTGGATTTGTTGAAGAAGTCAAAAAAAAGAAACGCCATCTAATTTGGAATCATTTTTATGTTGGCTTCAAAAGAAGAAGAACTAAGTACAAACATGTTTATCCAAATACAAATCCCAAACTCAATTATCAAAACAAAAACTGAAAAACAAATAAGAATTGAAAGGAAAAGAAACGGTTTTTCTTATAGAATGGCATGGAGATTATTGACGGCAGGAATGTGTCTTCTAAGACATTAGCTAAAAATATCAGGAACTCTAAGATAGCTGGAACTGTAGGGGTCAGGCATTGAAACAGAGATAAAACAGTGGTTAGCGAAAAGTGAATTTCCTTAATTCAATAAATCGCTAACTACCTCCCCAATTCCACCCAACCATTATTGCTGTTACTACTACTACTACTACTACTACTACTACTACTACTACTACTGCTGCTGCAGCCGCCGCCGTTGCCACTGCTGCTGCTACTACTACTACTACTACTACTACTACTACTACTACTACTACTACTACTACTACTATTACTACTACTACTACTACTACTAATAATAATAATGATAATAATGATAATAATGCTTACTTCTATATCAGCATCTGTACAAACCACATTAACATACCGACAAATACTACTACCACTACTACTACCAACAATTACAGTTAACACTGAAACTACACCACTACAACTACCAACACTACAGTTATTGCTACCACAATAACCACTATAAAAATAAAACCACCACCACTACCACCAAAAGCACTACATCATTCACAGCTCAATCAACCATACACTAATACAAGGTTTAGCACAACTTACACCAAATACAATTACCACCACTACTGCCACCACCACCACCACTATCACCACTACCATCAATGCCACCATAACCATGACCAATGTAACCACTGACACCATACCACTACCACCACCACAACCATCATCTCCATCAATGCCACCACAATCATGACCACCGTGACCACTGACACTACCATCACCACCACCACCACCACATCACCACCACCATCATATCACCACCATCACCACCACCACCACCACCATCACTGCCACCACCACCACCACCACCACTGTTACAGCCATTAAGTAACCCCAGTCACTTGTGGTGTGAGATATAATTAGGTTATGGTGAAAGCACTCTCTAAGTGCAACCCACACAGCACAAACGGCTAAGCAGTGCTTGATAGTGTGCTACGCTGCCATTTGGGTATTTAACAAACAGGAACCTCCTCTGATGTATTTCCCTTAAGCCACATTATTGATATTCATAATCCATCTCAATACATTCCTTCTATTTCTTCAATAAGATATATTGGTCACTCGTAAGGTGGCAAGTTGGCAAAAACGTTAGCACACCGGACAAAATAGTTCATCCACCTTTACATTCTGACTTTTGCTGAGGTCACCTTGGGCTTTCATCCTTTCATGGTCGATAAAATGAATACCAGTTGACCACTGGAATTAATGTAATCAACTTATTCCCTCCCACAAAACTTGCTGGTCTTGTGCCAAAATTTTAAATTAATATATTTTTTCTACTCAAAGCACAAGGCCCGGAATTTTGGGAGAGGGAGGGTCAGTTGATTAGACCGACCCCAGTATGCAACTGGTACTTAATTTATCAATCCTGAAAGGATGAAAGGCAAAGTCAACCTCGGTGGAATTTGAACTCATAACATAAAGACAGATGAAATACCGCTAAGCATTTCACCCGCCTTGCTAACGATTCTGCCAGCTTGCTACCTTATTTAAATTAATATATTGATCACGCTTAGGGTGGCAAGCTGGCAGAATTATTAGCACACCAGGTAAAATGGTTAGCGCCATTTCGTCCGTCTTTACATTTCTGAGTTTAAATTCCGCCAAGGTTGACTGCCTTTCATCCTTTCAGAGTTGATGAAAGGACGAAAGTACCAGTTGAACACTGGGGTTCATGTAATCAGGTTTTTGTGTGTTTCTTAAATGGCTTATAAACACTTTCCACACTGCAATTGTTAAAATATGTTTCACTGACATCTAATAAGGCTCAAACATATATGTTGTGGTGGTCGCGCTAGTTTTAAAAAATCAGATCTTCTCTAACCTCCACTATCGACATTGTCCAAAAATCTTTGATCAAATGATGTTATAGAGTTATCTCCCTTGAATGTTTGTAAACATCTCGAAAGGGAGTTCTTCTTTACTAATTGTCTGGATAATTTCAGTTGATCAAAGTTTGACATCTCACATCTCATTATATTATATAGGTGGTATTTGTGACTGGCATGGGAGACAGACATTCCTTCCTCTCAGTCATGTTGGTAATAGAATAGGGATTGGGGAGAGTGGGCCATAACTGTACATGCTGGGCTAAAATAATTTGACAGATGAATTCTTATTGAATAGCTGATAGCCTGATGGAGTCAATGGTTAGGCAACTCAGCTAAGTGTAGCCAATAGGCAGACAACTCAGTGTTTTTCATACAAAACATCATTAATGACAACAACTTTTATCTTTCTGAAATTCACTGGGATGAAAGATCACCATTATGTAGTAATGTAGAAAATCTAAATGCCTCTTAGACTTGGTTCTATATGAACTATTCTGGTGCTTAGTAACACTGTAAAGAGGAGGGAGTTGTCAATAATAGTTTCTGTCATTCTGAAATTTTAAAAGTGGTTTCACACAACAAACGTTGGTGGCACTTGAATGTTTGTTGTTGAGAAGAGGACACACTGCTTCATTTTTTTTTTCTTAAGTCAGGGGATATCTTTCTATCATGACTACAATATTGTTATTATTACTCCTTACATTCTGTGTTCAAATTCCACTGAGGTCGACTTTGCCTTTCATCGTTTCAGGGTTGATAAAATAAGTAGCATCATGTCCCTAGAGTTGATGCATTAACTTACCAGCTCCCTTAAAATTTCTGGCCTTGTGCCAAAATTAGAAACCAATATTATTCATCATCATCATCGTTTAACATCCAATTTCCATGCTAGCATGGGTTGGACAATTTGACTGAGGACTGGTGAACCAGATGGCTACACCAGGCTCCAATCTGATTTGGCAGAGTTTCTACAGCTGGATGCCCTTCCTAACGCCAACCACTCCGAGAGTGTAGTGGGTGCTTTTACGTGCCACTGGCACGAAGGCCAGTCAAGCGGTATTATTATTATCATTATTATCATTATTATTATTATTATTATCATTATCATCATCATCATTATTAAGGTGGCAAGGTAGTAGAATCATTAGCATGTCAGGCAAAATGCTTAACAACATTTCATCTGTCTTTATGTGTTGTGCTCAAATTCCACCAGGGTCAACTTTGACATTCCTCCATTCAGGGCCAGTAAAATAAGTACCAACTGAGGACTGGGATTGGTGCATTTGACTTGCCCCTTCCCTCGAAATTGCAGGCCTTGTGCCAAAGTTTGAAAATACTATTAATAATATTATTTCTAATATTGTTAATACTGCTGCTGTTGCTACTATGTCTCAATTCATAAATCTAACAGCTTTTATGACCACCCCCACCAACATTTACAACCACTGCCACCAAACAAAAACAAGAAAAAAAGAACAAAAACAATAATATCCAATTTGTTTTGGTCAATAATAAATCTATAAATTTATAATTGAATTTCTGTATTTCTATTACTGTCACTGAAAACACTTCCCACCATGCTCTCTCTCTCTCTCACACACACACACACACACACACACACACACACAGACATACATACACACACACATGTGTTATTACTCTATATTGGTGACTATGGCAACAAATGTACCCAGGTTAATTCACTGCTCACTAAGCTGATAATGAGATATAATGAGATTTTACTGGTGGCTCATTGCAATAAGTTCATTAAGTAGCTTAAAGTAATCAAGGCTTGCAATTCCTTGATTGTAAATTATTGATCCCTAACAGTGGGACAGAAACACCATCACACTGGGGTACTTCATAAGAGTAAACACAGAACTCCAATATACACACTGAAGGGCTCTGGGGCTATGACTGAGAGAATGGAGTCATATGTGGACAGTGTGTGTATGTATATAGTATGTGTATATACATAGGCGTAGGAGTGGCTGTGTGGTAAGTAGCTTGCTTACGAACCACATGGTTCCAGGTTCAGTCCCACTGTGTGGCATCTTGGGCAAGTGTCTTCTACTATAGCCTCGGGCTGACCAAAGCCTTGTGAGTGGATTTGGTAGACGGAAACTGAAAGAAGCCCGTCGTATATATGTATATTCATATATATATATATATATATATATATATATATATATATATATGTATATGTTTGTCTCCCCAACATCGCTTGACAACTGATGGTGGTGTGTTTACATCCCCGTAACTTAGTGGTTCGGCAAAAGAGACCGATAGAATAAGTACTAGGCTTACAAAGAATAAGTCCTGGGGTCGATTTGCTCGACTAAAGGCGCTGCTTCAGCATGGCCACAGTCAAATGACTGAAACAAGTAAAAGAGTAAAAGGGTAAGAGTATATGTAGAGTAAGCGTGTGTCATTATTTTCATCATTTAACATCTACCTTTCCGTGTTTGCATGGGTTGGATGGAATTTATTTTCTATGGCTGGATGCCTTTCCAATCTTCACATGTTTCCAAGCTAGGAAATAGTTCCCAGTGACCTGACTTGTTTTCCATGCAAGACTAGAAACAAACAACATTGTGTGTACAATAGTGATGCTTGTGTACAACCATTACATTCTATCAAGGGAGGAATACACATGCAAACACACATACGTATGTGTGTGGACATTATGTTCAGAGTTCAAATTCTGTTGAGGTCAACTTGCTTTACATACTTTCAGGGCTGATAAAATAAGTAACAGCTGAGCACTGGAGTTGATGTAATCAACTTAACTCCACCCCACAAAATTGCTGGCCTAGTGCTAAAATTTGAAAGCAACATATTGTGTATTCATGGATCTAATTGACGCCAGTATGGAACATGGGTGTTGAATGATGATGAGGAGTAGGATTCATGGTTTACAAGTTGGGGCAAAGAAGTATAAAACATGAGGACAATGATGTATTTTGTCAACCATTTATCAAATGATTCATTCGGATCAGATAAATCCAGTCAAGTCATTCTCGTTTGTAATAGGCAGAGCAAAACGGGTAGAGATGAGTGTCTTTTAGATATTGATTGTTATGGCAGTTCAAACATTACACATTGATTATCAGGGCAATTTATGATGCATTCATAGGAGCAGAGCAGAAGTGACAAAGACCATAACAAAGGAAAACAGAAAAGATAGAGGGAGGCTGCAGAAAAAAAAAGAGATGGGGGAATATATTATATGCAAAGCAAGTGAGAAATTGTGGCTTTAATGTTTTCCCAGGTTTGTGTAGTGCAATATGTGAATGATAGAGAAGATCAAACTTCGATAATAGCAACACCATAATTCTTATCTCAGATTTTATGAGGATGATATTTGATGAGGGTGATAGAAAAAAATAAAGTAGGTCTACTGAAAGAATAAGAATAGGCACAGGCATAGCTGTGTGATAAGAAGCTTGCTTCCCAACCATATGGTTCCAAGTTCGGTCCCACTGCATGGCACCTTGAGCAAGTATCTTCTATTATAGCTTTGAGCTAACCAAAGCATAGTGCATGGACTTGGTAAACAGAACGGAAAGAAGCCCATTGTATACGTGTGTGTGTGTGTGTGTGTGCGAGTGTGTGTATGCATGTGTGTGCATGCGAGTGTGTGTATGCATGTGTGCTTGTCCCCCAGTACCACTTGATAACTGATGTCAGTGTGTTTACATCCGTAACTAAGCAGTTTGGCAAAAGAGGTCAATAGAATATTTATTCTATTTACTAGGCTTAAACTGTAAGTGCCAGGGCCAATTCATTCAACTAAAAATTCTTTAAGGTGGTGCCCCAGCATGGCCAAAGTCTAATGACTGAAACAAGTAAAAGATAAAATTAAATAGACTCCAGCATAATTCTAACTCACTGAAGTTAGCCATCATCACAGAAAGCAACAGTAAATTCTTCAGGTATTAATCCTTAAAATAAAGAATAGGTTGATGAAGGTGCATGCCTTAGTAGTTAGGGTATACAGCTTACAATCATAAGGTCATGAGTTCAATTCCTGGCAATGCTCTGTGTACTTGAGCAAGACACTTTATTTTATGTTGCTCCAGTTCATTCATCTGGCAAAAATGAGCAGTACTTTTATTTCTAAGAGCCAACCTTGTTACACTTCCTGTCACTCTGAATCTCCCTGAAAACTATGTTAAGGGTATATATATTTGTGGAGTAGTCAGTCACTTGCACATTAATTTCATGAGCAGACTGTTCTGCTGACTGTATCAACTGGAACCCTCATTGGTATAACCAATGGAGTGCCAGTTAAAGAATAGGTTGCCAAAATATAAAGCTTCCAGGAAGCTTTCAATGAAAAATGATGTACCAACCCAAATAGCCATTACCTACACGAGCTTATAGGTGGCATAGATGATCTTATCTATTACAATATTTGGCACCATATAAAGAGCACTCAGCATACTCTGTGAAAGTGGTTGACATTAGGAAGGGTATCGAGCCAAAACAGACAATGGTGCTTGGTATAGCTCCCAGTCTTGCCAGATCCTGTCAAACCATTTGATCCATGCCAGCATGGAAAATGGACATTAGATGATGATGATGATGATGACCGTTATAAGGTGATTAAAAATAGAGCATATATTGGCATGGAATGTAGAGAAGCTACTATGGAATGTAGAGAAGCTACTATGGAATGTAGAGAAGCTACTATGGAATGTACATACGTTGCTAAGGAATCTAGAGATGTTGCTAGGGAATCTAGAAATGTTACTAAGGAATGTAGACGCATTACAAAGGAATGTAGAGATGCTGCTAAGGAACGTAGAGCAGATATATTTAGAGAATGTTACTTCTAAAGAGATATGGATGAAAAATAAAATGGGTTTTTCAAGAAGAATCACATTATTGTGGAACAGAGTCTCCAGGAGAAATTTAGCAAGACAAAACAAGGCTATTTCCAGGCACAGGGAGGGCCTCTCAAATATGCAAGGGAGCTGAAAGGGGTTTTCTTTTTGTTTTTTGTTTTAGTACAAGCCTCACTTCATTCTCCAGATTCCACCAGAAACTCTATTTATTATGGATCCTATTACCAGGTAGGAGAGGACATGCATGTAGTTTACTCCAAAGGCATTCCAGTTATGACAATTCTGTTAGATGTATATCTAAGATTGCATTGGTCAATACATTCTTTTTTAAACCTGTAGCATTTAAACCAGCCATAGCAAACCCAAATAGTGTTCCTGTTTTATGTTCATACCAGCCAGATCTGACCTCTTACACTTACCCTACAATGTCATTCCAAAAGTAAAGAGTAACATCACTGAAATTTCAAATCTACTAGACAATGAACAAGTAATTCAAAATAATATGTACGCATTACATTTTATAAAGTAATCTGAATGCTGAAGGGTTAAAACCTACAGCATGTGATTCAAGGGAATCTGGCTGCTATTTCTAGCAGGCCAAGTGACTGCGGAGAGGCTCCTTTGATGGCTCACATAACATAAGTACTGTAAATAAATGCAGGACATGTGTTTCCCTAATCAGCCTGCCTAAACTAGAAGATAACTTTTTTCTTAGTGAAACATATGACAATACTCAATGAATTACAAACTAGATTGTTCTTATAAATACATTCAACTGATCATTATTAGAGATCAAAATCAAAATTAAAGAAATAAAAACTAAACTACTTTAACTCATTTCTTTTGTTACGTGTCTTGACAAATTATAGAAATCTTAGATCATGAAGAAAAATCCAAAAGTTTTGAGTTGCCAACTCACCGTAATGATTCTTCAATAAGTTCTTCATCAGCAGCTTCTTGTTCTCTTTCCAGACGTTCCTGTTCAAGCAGTTCATGCCTAATTCGTTCTTCTTCAAGTTGTTTTTGTTCTCGCAAATTATTGGCAAATCTTTGAGCAATAATTTTCCGTACATGAGCCTGCAATTTATGGAAAAAAAAAAAAATTTCAATGAAGGAATATAAGAAAAACTACAGCAAGAGCATAATCAATGTGGCACGAATTCTGGTAAGTATGAATATCTTTTTCTTTACCAAAATCTTTGAAATAAATTCTTTTGTCTACAACTGACAATTGACTTACCAGAAAAATATCTTACATTTAATTTTTCTTTTGAAGCATCTTAAACTTTGATGTTGAGTTAGCTGTCTGTGTTTACTACCTCAGTACTGATGATCACATAGGGAAAATATAACATATTAGCGTGTGTGTATATATATATATATATATATATATATATATATATATATATATATATATATATATATATATATATACACACACACACTCACATACATATATGTGTGTGTTTGTGTGTGTGCGTGCATATAAATGTATATATAGATATATAAATGTGCATGCTCCGGCATGGCAGCTATCAAATGACTGAAACTAGTAAAAGAATAAAAGAAGGATATGTACAAGCATGCATATGTACACACACACACACACACACACACGTCAGTATTATAACTATATCACTGAAGTAACTGAACATGTCACCACAACACAGAAATAAGCAGTTACCAGAAATCCTATTTACATACTATAACTTCTGTCATTTAACACACACTTAAGAAGGCAAAACACACCTGAAACAATAAGCTTTGAAAATTATAGTTTAGATCAGTGGTTCTCAACCAGGGTTCATGTGATACTTGCGAACTCAGATAAGATTTATTGTTGAAATTTATTAGCAATAAATTGGTTATACAACTAAGGCTGTGAGCTGAAAGTATCGTTACCATGCTGGAAAAAATGCCAAGCGGCATTTCTTTCAAATTAACGTCCTTAGTTCAAATTCCACTGAGGTACCAGCCGAACACTGGGGTTGATGTAATTGACTTACCCGCTCCCCTAAAATTGCTGGCCTTGTGCCATAATTTCAAACCAATATATTGGTTTATACTTCTACAATACACAAAATATTTTAACAATTTTTTTATGCAGTTCCTAATATTTATTTATAAAAATATAAAAGGATTTTTTTTAACATGGGGGAGGGGCAGAAGAATAAAATATGAATTAAAGGGGTCTATAGGCAAAGGATGGTTGAGAACACCTTGTTTAGATAGTAAAAGGTAAATGATAGCCTCAAGTCACAAGCTTCACTGAGAGAACATTCTGTACCCTATCTTGTACACTAACTCAAGCCACATCTCCTCTCAAATAATCCATTATCTTATCAGATGATGCTCAATGAACTACAAATTTTATTTTATATATGCAGAGATTATCTTGTTCAATAAATCCACTTTAGATATTATTTCAAATTTATGTTATTTTTTTCCTACACCAAATGTCTCGGTTGGAGAATTTAATGCGAAACTATATCAATTTTGTCCTCATATCACATAATTGTATCAATGTAGGTTTATTATTGACTGAGCACAGGCATGGCTGTGTGGTAAGAAGCTTACTCCCCAACCACATGGTTTTGGGTCATCCCACTGTGTGACACCTCAGGCAAGTGTCTTCTACTATAGCCTTTGGCCAACCAAAGCCTTATGAGTAGATTTGATAGACACAAAATGAAAGCCTGTTGTGTGTGTGTGTGTGTTTGCCTTTGTATTTGTGAATGCTGTGTTTGTCCCCCACCACCACTTGGCAACCAGTGTTGGTGTGTTTATGTGCCTGTAACTTAGCAGTTTGGCAAAAGTGTCTGAAAGAATATTTACTGGGCATTAAACAAAAATAAGTACTGGGATCGATTCATTCAACTAAGAATTCTTCAAAGCAGTACCCCAGTATGGCCACAATTTAATGACTGAAAGAAGTAAAAAAATAAAAGATAAGGACAACATCCTTGTTTCCTTTATGGGAAGAGGATAAAAGGATTTTGTGATTCTCCTTAGCAGTATAAGAGGAAATTACCCAACTAGCACTGTAAGCATGAGCACGCTTCCTGATCTATGGTGCATCATAAAAATACAAGAACATTTCATGGAAATTCATATGGTGGAGTGAAAAGAAAATAGCTATTGCAACAGTAATCAAAAAATGGGCTAATTTTAATTTAATCCTTTAGCATTCATATTATTCTGTCAAAAGTAATGCTTATTTATTCACATCATTTTGAATTAATCTTGCGCTGTCTTGTAGCTCTTGAGCTTTTGATGAGGTAAATGTTAATTTTGAGAATGATATTGTAGGGTTAGTATAAGAGGCCAGATCTGACCAGTTTGAATATAAAATGGATGGAATATTTTGGCCAGATATGGCCTGCTTAAATGCTAAAGGGTTAACGTAGTTTTCTAGAACAATATAGTCCATCACATAAAGGTATTACTACTCATGTATCTCAGTTGACACTACTCACAGACACATACAAATATCTTTGAACACAAACAAAAACAAAGGCACCCAGCTATTTAGTCAAGAATCACAACCAAAGGGTGGGAGTTGAATCATAGGGAACTGACCACAGTATGTGTCACACAGGCCCACTTTGATGTCACATGAACCAGTTCCTCTATTTAAAGAGTAAGCTGAAAAGAGCAGGAGGTTAGAGTGTAAACTATAAATAAATTTCCAGAAGGCATGTGGCTTAGTGGTTAGGGTATTCGGCTCACAATCATAAGGTCTTCAGTTTGATTCCTGGCAGTGTGTCAGGTACTTGAGCAAGACACTTTATCTCACATTGCCCTAGTCTATGCAGCTGGCAGAAATGAGTAGTGCCTGTATTTCAAAGGGACAGCCTTGTCACATTTTGTGTCATACTGAATCTCCCTCAGAACTACATTCAGAGTACATGTGCCTATGAAGTGCTCAGCCACTTGCATGCTAATCTCACAAGCTGATTGTTCTGTTGATCGGATCATCATATCATCATATCCAACAGAGTGCCAGTTTAATGAGAACTATAGCTGTATTTTCCCCACATATCCTCTCTCTTCTACCACAACTATTGTGGTATTATATCGCTCTGAATCAGAGCTGGGGAATTCTCCTTTGTGTTTAGGCTAATTTTCTGTCTTGCCCAACCACTCATTGAACATTCTTCCTAGTCCTTCCTTCCAAGAACTGCAATCCCCTAGAACTTGTGTCTGCCTTAATTGAAATAAATGTTCAAACTGTTTAAATTTTTTTCACCTTTCTGAAATAGATTTATTATTAATAGTGACAGAAGTAGTATGAATACCAGCAGGTAATCTTGATCTCCAAATTAACAGGGAGGTTGTGTTAGAACACAGAATACTGCATTATTTACTTTGAGAAGACCTCTCATATAGACTCATGGTGCATAAAAGTGCTTGTGTATATATCGTAGACAGATAAGAATTGTCTGCTACAGCTGCCACAACTGCCAAGTTACATGATTTCACCCTGATTTTTGATCTTCACTGACAGATATCCAGTGGCTTCATAACAGCCATACCTCCCATCAACGATATATAGAATATCAGATGTGGCCATGTGGTAAGAAGCTAGCTTCCCAACCACATGATCCCAGGTTCAGTATCATTGCATGGAACCTTGAGCAACAGTCTTCTACTATAGCCCCAGGCTGACTAAAGCCATGTGAGTGGATTTGGTAGAGAGAAACTGAAAGAAGCTTTTCATATATATATATATCTGTGTGTGTGTTTTTGTGTTTGTTTGTCCCCCACTACCACCACCACTTGACAACAAGTGTTAGTGAGTTTATGTCCCCATACCTTAGTGATTCAATAAAGGAGACCCTTAGAAAAAGTATCAGGCCTTAAAAAAAAATAATTCATTCAACTAAAAATTCTCCAAGGTGGTGCCTCAGCATGGCAAAAGTCTAATGACTGAAACAAGTAAAAGATAACGATAAAAGATAAAATATCTATTCCAGCACTGATGTCACAAATAGCTAGTGGGTTTATTAAAAAGGGTAAAGACCCCCTTCGATCATAACTGACCATGGGATTGCACCAAGAAAGTTCCCCTCTGAGGCACAAGCCCAGGCAAGGTTGTTTATGGAAGACCAACAGTCACCCATGTATACCAGCCTCTCCTCTCCACACAACCGACGTTATCCAAAGGAATAGCAAATGCCGATACAGCTTGGCACCAGTGACATAGCAACTTATTTGTACAGCTGAGTGAACTGGAGCAACATGAAATGAAGTGTCTTGCTCAAGAACACAATACACAGTCCAGTCCGGGAATCAAACTCACTACCTCATGATCGTGAACCCAGCGCTCTAACCACTGAGCCATGTGCCTTCATAAGTGGGTTTATTAAAAAATACTTAATAGCAACAGAAGCAGTCTGAATGCCAAAAGATAAATTTATATATTCCACCCGACAACCCCACCTCCAATCAATCTAGAGAGCATCCACTGCATAGACGTAACCATTCTTAGGATGCTAGAAATGGTTATGGACACTGATAGTTCCTCTTCTACTAAATAATTTAAAATATATATCAGTATTGGCATCTGCTTTGTGCATGGAGATAGGACAATGGAAACCATGAAGAAGTCTATTATGTATACATACACATGCAAACACGTGTGTAAGTGAATGTATGTTTGTATACCTCTGTATTTGTATCTACCTGTCTTGATTTTCATCCTTTATCTCAGAAGATAACTTAGCTGTTCAATAAACAGAGATGGTCAAAATAAATACCACACTGGGTTAAGTCACAGCAGAGAGGTTGATGTAATTGATTAAAATCCTTAAAGATGGTGCTCCAGCATGGCTGCAGTCCAGTGATTGATATCAGTTAAAGAATAACAAGCTTATATCACAGAAACCAATCAACACAGAATGTATGTATGTATGTATGTATGTATGTATGTATGTATGTATGTATGTATGTATGTACGTATGTGTATATGTATGTATGTATAGTCTAGAATAGTATAAACACAAGATATAGTGATGCATTACAAAAATCCAGTAATTATGACGACATATGCCATGATATAAAGAAAAAAAACAACATTTTATCACAACAAATACAAAA
This sequence comes from Octopus bimaculoides, assembly GCF_046866305.1. Taxonomy (NCBI): domain Eukaryota; kingdom Metazoa; phylum Mollusca; class Cephalopoda; order Octopoda; family Octopodidae; genus Octopus; species Octopus bimaculoides. Next base: position 52,631,725 of record NC_142938.1, on the reverse strand, counting down.
CCATTACAAAATATATCATCTAATGAATATATCATAAACATAGCTCGGAATACCACATATATATAATTCTTGACAACATATCTCAAAAAAAAAAAAAACTATATTGGTTGGTCCGAGCATCACAGATATTTATCAGTGTGTAACTAGTACCTGACAAAAATATATTAATCAATATTTTACATCACTCAAGTATATCAGTATTGGAACATAGTAAATAACTGAATCTATCAAGCATAGAACTATTTCAGAGATTCTTCTCACCATCTGTTTTAGTATAACAAAGAAAGTAATTATATATTAAATATTTCTTCTTTCAATCAAATAGCAGCTGTTTGTCCTCATAAATAATCATGTGGACTGCTTCATATGAAATATTTAAATTGCAAGGCCAAGGTAATGACTATAAAGTTTTTTATTCTGTTTAATGTAACAGCCAGCTCTCACCCCCCAACAAACTCTGTAACACCTTTGAAATGAGAAAACTCACCTTTTAACATCTATGTATTATTTATAGTGTACAGACGAATGGGTGCACCTTGAAACATCAACTGAATTATTTGTTTGATCAGCTGCTTCTATCATAAAAACTGTTCACAAAGATCAGACTCAACAACAACAAAAAGAATTTAGCTACTTTGCAAGTTCTAATGACCCCAAAGCCACAAAGCCATACTGGAACAGTGCCCAGTAGAAGGTGGAATACAAGGCAGAAAGCCTAGATGTTATGTTTGTTGGAGTAAAACACATTTTAAAGCTGAATGACCTGAAGAAAGATTACGCAAAAACAATGAGAACAAAAATAACAACCAAAACCAATAAGAAAGAGAACAATAAACTCCACTTTCCAGAGCAACACCAGTCAAACCTCAGTGGATAACAAAGGAAATTTTTTCAGGCCAAGTCTTACAAATAGATGAGCAAACACCTTGTCCTCTAAAAGTATCAACCTTTAGTATTACACCAATACTATTTAATAAATTAGAAGTACTTGCAGACGAAAATATGAAGGGAAAACAAGGAAAAAAGCACAGAAAGAGAACCTTAACATAAAACAATGAAAACAGGTGAAAAATGACAACGAAATCCTTCCTTAGAAAAATAACAGATAATGGAGAGGATAAAGATGAACCAAGGTTTGTCATTCTTTGAAAACTAAACAAAAAGTTAATAGACAGAATTGTGCATCTTTGGTGGCATGGGCTCACCCAAGAATTTGTAATGCCACAAAAAAATTAGGCTCAGAATATAAACAACATGCAAAAGATAGATTTTTGTAAAATTAAAATTAAGACATTATATCAAAAAAGAATACTCCAGAAATGTCAATGTCTTTCAGCATCAAAATCAAATATCTCAAACAATTCTTACCGGTGCACACAATTCCACTTGAACATAGTCTGAGAAATAGTTATTTGAAATAGGGAGAAGGGGTTGAATTACATTAAAATCTTTCCTGTTCTTCAATTTATGTCTTGTTTAATAATCGTATATTTTAGTGCACTTTTTATTTCCATCCATGCATATGTGTATATGTATCCATATGTATGTATGTGCATATAGATATATGTATATAAATTCAAATAAGTTATCATTATATATAAAAATAATGATAAAGCAGCCAGCAAACATAATTCAAATAAGCAAAATATATAATAAAAAGTCGGGGTACAATATGTACCATTTTGCTTGAAGGAGGAGTTAAAACCCTCCAAAGTAACACGTCACTCACCATATTTAAGCACTCATGGAGAATATAGCAAACATATTTCTCCAAAATAGTCCTCCCACTTGTAAGATACATTTAGTGTATGTTCTTATTTGTATTATACTAAATGTATCTTACAAGTGGGAGGACTATTTTGGAGAAATATGTTTGCATGTAAAACCCACCCACTACACTCTCGGAGTGGGTAGCATTAGGAAGGGCATCCAGCTGTAGAAACCTTGCCCGATTAGATTGGAGCCTGGTGCAGCCTCCTGGCTTGTCAGTCCTCAGTCAAACCATCCAACCCATACTAACATGGAAAGCGAACGCTAAATGATGATGATGGTGTTAATGATATATGTATATATATGTTTCAGTCATTAGACTGTGGCCATGGCATGCTGGGGTACCACCTCAAGGAAATTTGACCCCATTGACCTATTTGCTTTTTAAGCTTATTCTATCGGTCTATACATACATACATATATATATATATATATATATATATATATATATATATATATATATAAATATATATATATTCTTTTATTTGCTTCAGTCATTTGACTCTGGCCATGCTAGAGCACTACCTTTTAGTCAAAGAAATCAACCCTAGCACTTATTCTTTGTAAGCTCGGTACTTATCCTATCGGCCTCTTTTGCTGAACTGCCAGCATCAGCTGTCAACCGATGGGTGGAGGGGACAAATACAGACACAAAGGCACACACATAAATATATACATATATATATATATCATACATGGAAACAAAATGTAGACAGCAGTGTTTGAAATGTTAACACAGAACCCAAACAGACTAACTAAGCTAGATAGTCTAAGCCTTACATGAGTACATGATGTCTAAAATTAGACAAAATTGAAAATGTCAGTTTTTACCAAAGCCAAACTAAATCTATTGAAATCAATTTCTCTGATCAGTAAATTTCTCACTGAAGAAGAAGGAAGTGAAAACATTAATAGTAATGGGTGGAATGAAGGAAGGAAGAAGACATGGAAGGGATAAAGTAAAAATCAGTGTTTTTCTTGTTCAATTCATGAAAGTAATTTTTTTTCTTTTATTTATTTATTGACCAAACTGTTGGAAAGGACACTTCACTAGTAAAAACATCAATTGCCCAAATTACATAGAACCTCATGATAAAACTCTTTGATTTATTCAAAGCACACGCACACACACACACGCACGCACGTGCGTGCGCACACACACACACACACACACACACACACACAGATTTCCAAAAAGAAAGTTCCCAGTGCCTTCTATGACAATAGTATTGACCTTTCATGATGAATGATAGATAAATTGTCCCTGAAATGCAGGCAACAACAAAGGGAAAGCAGAGACTTACAGCATGGATCCATCATAAAACAAAACAACCACCCAGAACCATTATGTTGTTTCAGACTCTTGTAATTAGAAATAACTGGATTGACCATTCCTTGGCAGGGAGTGAACTGAATATCTAATGATTAGATACTATTCCTGTTCTCAAATATTGCGAATTACTACTACTACTACTACTATTACTAATGTTGCTGCTGCTGCTACCGCTGCTGCCACCATCACAGCAGAAGGCAAATGGTGGTGGTGGTGGTGGTAGTAGCATGATGTTGAAGAATGCATGCTAAATTCAAAATTACTCAAGTTGATTTGTTTTTTCTCAAAATCTCAAGAATTCTTAAAGCCTGTTTTCAGCAATAATTTCTATAGCATCAAGTGGAAGTATATTTCTCTTTTCTGCAAATCACTTCTGTTCTTTCTTGGAGAAGCCCACAATGTCTTGGATCCTATACAAATCTGGTCTTATGTAGGAAAATTTCATCTGCAATAAAATTTACAAATGAAGATCTCTAAACCTTGATATAAGAGCTATAAGATGTTCCCTATAGATTTTCTGATTAGTTCTCCATAAATATTCTTCTTTCCTCAATTTTAGATGAAATATTTACATCTCCCAGGCAGCAGATCTCAACAACAATGCATGATTCTTATTTCCCACAGAATGGTATTAGGCTTCTTGTGTTTGCATTGGATTGCCATTTTTATCAGAACATTTCCATCAATAACCCTTATTCATCAAATATGACACTATTTTCCATCACTCAAAGTTAAATAAAGTAAGTCTTGGCAATAAATTCGGTTAATTTAATAATTTAATTAATGACACCTTTTTTTTCACTAAATTATATTGAGCCAATATGAGAAACTGTTCTTCTTGTGTAATTCTGGTTTGGCCAGATTGAATAAACCGAAACCTTTCACCAAAGGTGGTTAAGCTCATAAGGAACTTCACTCCTAAGGTACAGTTATAAAATAGAAGGTATGTTGATGTTATAGTCTTGATCAAATCAGATTGGAGCGTGGTGCAGCCTCGTAGCATGATTTCTCAACATTTGTGCAGCGGCTGTGTGGTAAGTAGCTTGCTTACTAACCACATGGTTCCGGGTTCATTCCCACTGCGTGGCATCTTGGGCAAGTGTCTTCTACTATAGCCTTGGGCCGACCAAAGCCTTGTAAGTGGATTTGGTAGACGGAAACTGAAAGAAGCCTGTCGTATATATGTATATATATATATGTGTGTGTGTGTGTGCATGTGCTTGTGTATCTGTGTTTGTCCCCCCAACATCACTTGACAACCGATGGTGGTGTGTTTACGTCCCTGTAACTTAGTAGTTCAGCAAAAGAGACCGATAGAATAAGTACTAGGCTTACAAAGAATAAGTCCTGGGATCGATTTGCTCGACTAAAGGCAGTGCTCCAGCATGACCGCAGTCAAATGACTGAAACAAGTAAAAGAGCAAAAAAGAGTAAAGAGTATCCTAGATGCAGGTATTTCCATCTTTACTGGAGGACATAATGATTTAGGTGTTGAAATATATATTCATTCCCCTTTTATTAAAGAGTGCAAGCCAAGTGAGATCGTTGCCAGGGCCCCTGGACTGGCTCTTGTGTGGGTGGCACATAAGATGTACCATCCTGAGCGTGACCATTGCCAGTACCGCCTGACTGGCGTTGTAGGGTTTTCGAGCGAGATTGTTGCCAGTGCCCCTGGACTGGCTCTTGGTGGCACATAAAAGACACCATTTCGAGCGTGGCCGTTTTCGTGCGGGTGACACGTAAAAGCACCCACTACACTCTCTGAGTGGTTGGCGTTAGGAAGGGCATCCAGCTGTAGAAACTCTGCCAAATTAGATTGGAGCCTGGTGTAGCCATCCGGTTGCACCAGTCCTCAGTCAAATCGTCCAACCCATGCTAGCATGGAAAGCGGACGTTAAACGATGATGATGATGAAGTGGGAACTTATTGTTTTTGGAGCTGTGACCTCAGCTATGACTAGCTTTGAAGAATATTTGTCTGATGCAAGTATTAGTTGTAGTTGACAGAAGAAGTACAGGGTAGATTTTGGAGACACAGCAGTGAAGACATTTACCTGCTACAGTGATCAGCTGAACCGACTTGCTTTGGTTTTAAGTGGTAGTGTGTGAATATACTAAAGGGTGACAACAGGATATAATGAGCTGCAATGTCTACCATAGAATACATAAGATTTGATTATGTGATTGAGGATAATGAGTAGTAGTAGTAGTAGTAGTAGTAGTAGTAGTAGTAATAGCAGCAGCAGCAGTAGTGGTGGTGGTGGTTGTGACAGTGGTGGTAGCAGCAGCAGCAGCAGCAGCAGTAGTAGCAGTAGTAGTAGTAGTAGTAGTAGTAGTAGTAGTAATGGTTGCAACAGCAGCAGCAATAATAATGCAGGTGGTGGTGGTGGGTTATATGTGAGAGGTGCTGCCTCAAATTTCAGCTCCAATAAACAGCAGCAGCAGCAATAACAACAATAATAACAATAATAATAATGATAATAATAATAATGATAATAATAATAATAATAATAATAATAATAATAATAATAATAATGATAATAATAATAATAACAACAACTCCAGCCAATCAACAGGTTGAGAAATATGGTAAGCAGAGAAGGGAGCAGCAACCTAGAAATGACATGTATAGGTTTACTCTCACACAATTCCTGATTAATGAGCTTCTCAGATTTATCATTGCTATCTCCCCCACAGCAACATGACTTCCTTCATGAAATTAATATATTTTCACTACTTATGTTCGTTTTTTAAACATTTTGCATTTTTTTAATGTATTTTCTTATACCTTATGGGCTTGGTTAAGGACACAGCGCACATAAATATGTGAATATTTGGTTAAGAAAATATCACATTGATGTATCAGAATATTTGCCATCACTTCAGGAAGTTTGATGGGATTCAGTACAATCTATTTTGAGTATGTTCATATGTGTATATGTGTTGAAGTGAGTGGAAGGAAATAGTTGCATATATAGGGAGATTATACAAATACATACTTAAATACATACATACACACACATACATAAATACATACAGACAAACATATATATATATATATATATATATATATATATATATATATATATATATATATATATATATATATATATATATATATATATAGTAGAATGAGGGTTATTAACCAGTTTGAAGAAGTTCTTAAACGGATGTGCACAAATAAACATGTTTGTAGACGTTCAAAGAAACACGTACATAGATTAATGCATACTATATATGTGCCAATGAATACACTACCTAACATACATGCACACACATAAGCATGCACTCACATACACACATACACACATAAACGTGGCTATGTATGTTAATTTGTGTACATATATAAATAAGAAGAATAAAAGTGGTAAAACACATCAGTTGCAGAAAAGAAAATTAATGAAATAACTAATTAGGCACTTCCAGTGCGATCAATTTCTATCTTCCAAATATGGACATCAACCCACCTCCAGCATGAGCCAATCATAACTGGGAAGAATGAAAAGACAATATCCTCTTGAGTGTTTGGTTTTTCTATATAAACATTAGAGCAAAATTTGATCAAAACTGCCGAAGCCACCCACACAATAACCTCTGTGCAAAGGCCATGGCATTGCACCCAAATAAAGAACTACAAAGGGTAGAAATGTGCTTCCTTCCATCTAAACTATGTCAGAATTCATACTGAGAACAATGAAATATACCATTTCACTTAAAAAGAGCTGAACCAAACCAAACTTCAAATTCATGGTGAAATCTAAAACTCCAATTCATTTTGTCTCTATGGAATGGCCATTGACAAACAACACCAAACAAAACAACAGTTAGACTCTGTTCAATAATCACCTACATGTGACCAATCATTGCAGATCAATCACTAAAATTTCCAAACTGAAGAAGAAAATGACACCTACTTCACAACAAGGATCTAAATATTAAGAAAGAAACAGTTTGAAATTTAATCTTTGAGATTATATTTCCTGGAATGAGGAAGGGAGTTCTGTACACTTATCTATTTCTGTAAAGACTTTGTGTCAAAGTGCCAAACTTTGAAACTGAAAAGAAGACAATTTCCAAATTGAATGTAAATGCCTTAGTTCCAAAAGTCCTATCTCCTTCACCTTGAAAAAAGAAAAAAAGTATCAAAATTCATGCATTTCAAGGAACCACAGTTGTTCAATGCACTCCATGAAAATACAGAAGATATACACAGAGCCAATGTCAACAGTTTCAAAATGGTTTTTGCTCTGAACAGTCTCTAGTGAGCTGACATTACAGCATGAGATACAGATGAAGGAAGTGAGCTAACTCATTTTCTAGATGCAAGACAGGTATGACAACAACTACATGAGCTGAAACTAGTCGATTAATAAAAGAATATATGTAAATATATACATCAATTAAGATGAGTAAAAAAATATGTTGTCTTCAAATTTGCCATATAGAAACGGATGAGATACAACTGATGAAAAAAAAAACCGAAAAGCTGCACGTAAAGGAACGAAATTTAGATTTGGTTTTCACATTTAAAATAAGTGCAAATATAATACAAATATAATCAAGTTTGTTTACAGTTACAAATGACTGTGAATATTTCAAATGAAAAGATAAGGTAAAGGGAAGAGAAATCAATAGAAAGTTGTGAAGCTATTGAATGAGATTAACATCATCAAGAATGAGTCAGCTAACCTTGTTTCATGTTGTCACTAGCCCCTAGATATATTGATGATATTGATTGGGTGACAATCTAGTTAAACTATAGCAGAGGCAAACAACCCTACTAGTTAAATGGGTACAATGGACTAATAATATTGAAACAGTATGAAACTAACTTCAATATTATGAGATGGACATATCTCTAGAACAAATCAATTTCTCTCCATAGTCTTCTTCGTGTCTATTTCTCTATAATCATTCTGTTGTTTCTCACATAAATGTGTGTATGCATGAACATGTGCATGTGTGTGTGTGCGTGCACATGCACGCATGCACGTGCACATGTTTGTCTATCTTTCAGAACATCTTTTATGTTATAAATATACAGACTGCTCCTTGCATAAGGCAGATGCATAATAATGTAATCCAATATATACAAGCAAAAATATGCTAAAAATATAAAATATTAAAAGAATGTATTAATATTAAGCATATGTGCATAAAGCATACATATATACATATATCTTTGAAAAACGGTTTTCTTAACATAAAAATTATTAATAATTTTTTTAAAAATCTCTCTAAAAAATAGAAAAGCAGATTAACACAGACATGATGGAAGGATGATTTTGTGTAGGTGCTTTCACTGTTTTTGGTTTTTCAAATACACTTGGTTTGAAAAGCTAAAAACACTGAAAGTGCTTACACAAAACCTCCTTCCATCCTGTCTATGTCAATCTGCCTTCTTTTTAAAAAATCTTTTAATATAATTAATAATTTTAAAGTTGAATATATAGGCATGCTTATAACTGTGAGCTTAAGAAGTTCTTTTTGCATCCATCTGGTTTGGGGTTCAGGTCCACCATGGCAACTTTGGCAAGAGTTTTCTATTTTGCTCCTGGCTATCAATCTGACTTATGCCTTGTGAATGAACTAGGTATATGGAATCTGTGTGGATGAATGCCTTTTATAAATCACAAAAAAAATTGAACAGATCATAGACTCATCTTTTTCTAAGTTACAAGATGGTGAAATAACTAATTGTAAGCAAAAGCGGTTGGTCCATCTGTGCATCTATAAATGCCTGTCCTTGTCCATATTACTTTAATGTCAGAACTTCATGTAACTGTACTACAAGATGCCACTAAGATATGTGCTGTCTGTGGGAGATAAGACAGAGGGGAGCCTTGGTCAGACTCTTCACAGGCAAACAACAGCAGTACAAATTCTTTTGGGAAGGAAACAATGTTGTTTACTTTGTAAGAGAAGGGTTTCAGATGGCTGAAAAAGTGGATGTGTAACTTAATAGAAATAATAAAAGTATGTTGCAGGATTATTAGTCTTCACTTAGTTATTGGCATAGCAACAGCATTTCTGCTTATATCCCACAATAGGGACTGACTGATGAGTAAAAGAGTTACTTCTATAAGGTTCTCTTCTGAGCCATCTTAATAACAAATAACACTGATACTATCTTGACGACTGGTGACTCCGATGGATGTGTCAGCCAGTATCATGAGGGTTACTCAGAAATACATAGTAGTTATGGTTGTAGTTTCTGAAATATGGTGCATCAAGGTTTCAGGAATGTTGTGATACAAATGAACTAACCATTTCAGAAAACCACCAAACTACTTGATCACATTCTAGCCTGGTGAATATAAAAACCAGATAGATCTCAATCTAATCTAATCTGAAAACAGAAAAAACTAATGGTTATTAATGCTAATTTTTCTTTCAGGTGAAGAATGTTCCACTCAACATAGGTAACTGATAAGTGACATCTGAATAAGAGTTAGACAAACAGTGAAGAACCTGTGAACATCAAGGAACTGTATAAATACCAAAAGCAAAATGTCCACACTTTACAAATTGCATTTTAGCAGCAATTAGAGATAAATCACCAGAAAAGCCATAAAAAATTAATTTGGATGCAATCCTTTTTAACTCCAATCAATGAATATATCCCTGCTATACCATTTTTGTAGCGATATATCCATCAGTCTCATATCATATTTGTAGTGATATATCCATCAGTCTCACCTAACTTTATTTACCTCATGGATGCACAAATGCTTAAATACTAATGACCCTCCTATATCTCGCCTTATATAATTCCAATAACCTTCCCACTCTTTGCTTTTCCTTTGTGCCTCCTGTATTGGTTTATAAAATCTTCACCCTTATAAGAGTCTGTTCAAGTGAATTATTTCCCTTTCTATCACTCTTTCTCTTTTCCAAACCCTGTGTGCTCATTTAAGTATCATTTAACTCATAAGGAGTTGCTAACTCACCATGTTGAAATTACCAGCTTGCAAAATGGCAAAATACATTTAATATTCCAACCAGGAAACCGTGAGAAGATGAATTCAACAGATTGAGTGATTTTTAATTATATATTTGTGTGTGTGTGTGTGTGTGTGTGTGTGTGTGTGTGTGTGTGTGTGTATATTATAAAGTATAAAGTAAGAGCAGGAAAAAATACATCAAAAAATCATCACAGAAGATATACATCCAAAATAATATTGTATTAATAGATGGATATATAAATATATAAAGTATGATTATTTAAAAAGTTTAAAATATCTTATGATTGTTTCATGAGTGTATTACCCTTCGAAATAAAATCTAAAATTGATAATCATTATTAGGTGATACATCCACTCATCAGAGAAATAAACTGAATTTCCATATAGTCAATCGGATATTATTTAAAACTATATGAAAAAGATGTTGTTTAAAAAAGTTACTGGCGTAGATGTGTGTTGGTACAAACTTGGACTAAAAATTTTGTAGAAATAATATACATCCATGGTAAAATCCTCTGCAGTAATCCATAATGATTATCAATTTTAGATTTCATTTTGATGGGTAATACACTCCTGAAACGATCGTAAGATATTTAAAACTTTTTAAATAATCATACTTTATATATTTATACATCTATCTATTAATACAATATTATTTTGGACATATATCTTCTGTGATGATTTTTTGATGTAATTTTTCCTGCTCTTACTTTATACTTTATAATATATAATCACTCTTATTAAATGTCTGAATACCTTTAAGTCTTTAGACATTTCCCTAATAAGAGCACTCATTTGAAATTCAGAATACTGTATTCTCATTGAATATGTCTGATTAATTATATGTGTGTGTGTGTGTGTGTGTGTGTGTAAGTATATATATATATATATATATATATGTATGAAATTTCTTCGAGCGAGATCGTTGCCGGTGCCGCTGAACTGGCTCTTGTGTGGGGTTCTGGGATTTTTCGAGCGGGATCGTTGCTGGTGCCCCTGGGCTGGCTATTGTGCGGGTGACACATGAGGTTTCTCGAGCGAGATGAGCGTGGCCTTTGCCAGTACCGCCTGACTGGCCTTCGTGCGGGTGATACGTAAAAGCACCCACTACACTCTCTGAGTGGTTGGCTTTAGGAAGGGCATCCAGCTGTAGAAACACTGCCAAATCAGATTGGAGCCTGGTGTAGCCATCTGGTTTCACCAGTCCTCAATCAAATCGTCCAACACATGCTAGCATGGAAAGCGGACGTTAAACGACGACGACAACACGTACAGACATATATATATATATATATATATACTGCCTGACTGGCCTTTGTAGGGTTTCGAGCGAGATCGTTGCCAGTGACCCTGGACTGGCTCTTGTGCGGGTGGCACATAAAAGACACCATTTCGAGCGTGGCCGTTTTCGTGCAGGTGACACGTAAAAGCACCCACTACACTCTCTGAGTGGTTGGCGTTAGGAAGGGCATCCAGCTGTAGAAATTCTGCCAAATTAGATTGGAGCCTGGTGTTGCCATCCGGTTTCACCAGTCCTCAGTCAAATCGTCCAACCCATGCTAGCATGGAAGGCGGATGTTAAACGATGATAATGATGATGATGATGTATGTATATACATATATATATGTTAATTTGTGTATATATTAAAATTATCTCGGTTGAAAAAAACTTCGATAATGTAAATATGTTAATAGTTACCAGGGTAGCAAAAATCACACAAAAACTGGGATATCATACCCGGTTAATAGGTAGAACTACCAAGTTAAAGTGATGTATTTTGAGTAGATATGAAGAATAATAATAAATGGAGCAAAACACATATAAAGGAACTTATTGATTATACGCGTTTTGCTCCATTTATTATTATTCTACATATATATATATACATATATATATATATATATATATATATATATATATATATATATATATATATATATTACTCAAAGAAATTCCAACTTTACAATCTTATAACAATATAATATAAGATAATGTAATATGATGAATTTGTCCCAAGCCAGACACGCTCATCAGGGAAGATTATGACAAACATTTGCTTGAATGATGGTGATATACACTCACAAGGATTACATGATGAGAGAACAAGAAGTGATAAGAATACACACAGATGTGTGTGTGTGTGTGTGTGTGTGCATACATAATGCAATCTTTCAGTTTCTGCCTACCGACTGCAAGAGCTTGGTTGGTCCAGGGCTACTGAAGAAGACACTTCCCCAAAGTGACATGCAAAAAGTTTGAACCCAAATTCACATTTGTTAAAGCAAGATTCTTAACCATATATTTTTACATTGAGTATATATATATATATGTATATATATATATATATACACACACACACACACACACACACACACACACACACACACACACACACACACACATATATATATAATACATAATGGTAAGGTTCAAGGATCAAGGTGTAGAAAGTGAGTAAGCTTCAAACAGTCCGTAGAAGGTATAAAAAACTTTTAGGAATAACAGTGGTTTATTGACATACAAAGTTGTAAAACTGTTCCATATCAAAGTTTAATAAGCAGAAAAAATTATTTTATAGTTCATGGTTAACAATTGGAGCTGCTGTGTATGCAAATAAATGTCCAAATTTATGTAGCCTGGATTTTACCTACTCCATTCACTAAATTTGGGTTTATTTATATCCTCCTCCTCCTCCTCCTCATCATCATCATCATCGTTTTAACATCCATTTTCCATGCTTGCTTGGGTTGGAAGTTTGCCTGAGGTCTGGCAAGCCAGTAAGTTGCACCAGGCTCCAATCTGATCTTGCAAGGTTTCTACAGCTGGATGTCCTTCCTAGCACTAATCGCTCCATGAGTATAGCGGCTGGTCTTTACATGCCACCGGCATGGGAGGTAAGTGTCAGGTGCACTGGCATTGACCAACACTTGAATGGTGCTTATTATGTGCCATATATATATATATATATAAAATAAATGAAAAACGCATTAAATACTATAAAACGTACACATAGGACAGACACAGAATGACCCTAATTCTTCATCATCAGGTCCTTATGTGTCAGTTCTATGTGTACATTTTGTAGTATTTAATGCATTTTTCATTTATTGAGTAACTAAACGCCATGCATCCCAACTTTTGTTAACAGTAAGTTATATATATATATATGTATATATAAGCAATACTAAATAGCTGAGCACCACATTTAGTTGGCAATTATATTTTATGATATATATATATTTATGAAGACACATGGAATTCAGTTAAGTCCTGAGCTTTTTGTTCCATACTATGTGATTCATTTGATTCTCATTTGTTTTACATTTTCTGTCTCCCTCTCACACCAAATAGCAAATGGCAAATGACATACATATTCATTAAAAATGTGATTATTCTTATTATCATTATTATTATTATTATTATTATTACTTTAAGGCAGTGAGCTGGCAGAATTGTTAGCATGCTGGGTGAAAAGCCTAGTGGTATTTCATCTTGTCACTACATTCTGAATTCAAATTCCACAGAGGTTGACTGTGCCTTTCATCCTTTCAGGGGTCAATAGATTAAGAACCAGTCAAGTACTGGGGTCCATGTGATCAACTTACCCACTCCTCACAAATTTCAGGCTTTGTGCTTATTTTACAAAGGATTATTATTATTATTATTATTATTATTATTATTATTATTATTATTATTATTATTATCATTATCATTATTATCATTATCATTATCATTATTATTATTATTGCTTAAAAGGCAGTGAGCTGACAGAACTGTTAACATGCTTGGAAAAATGCTTAGCAGCATTTATGTTCTTAGTTCAAATTCCACCGAGGTCAACTTTGCCTTTCATCCTTTCAGGGTCAATGAAATAAGTACCAGTTACATACTGGGATCAATGTAATCGACTTCCCCCCCCCCCCAAATTTTCAAAGCCTTGTGCCTAGAGTAGAAATAGTATAATAATTATTATTCAATTATTGATTTTTTTTATTAAGAAAAGGTCTACATTTAGAAAACCATTATGAACAGTACAGAACAAAGCAAAGAATGTGTGTGTATGTGTAATAATAGTGATTTCAAATTTTGGCACAAGGCCAACAATATCGGGTGAGGGGATAAGTCAATTACAATGACCTTGGTGCTCAACTGGTACTTATTTTATTGACCCCGAAAGGATGAAAGGCAAACTGGACCTTGACACTACACATTTCAGCCAGAGTGCTAACGATTCTGCCAGCTTACCACCTTAATAGTAATAATACTAATAATAAGGTGGCAAATCTGCAGAATTGTTAGGATGTAAGACAAAATGCTTAGTAGCATTTTGTCTATCTTTACATTCTGAATTAGAATTCTGCCAATGTTGACTTTGACTTTCATCCTTTTGGGGTCGAAGAAACAAATAACGGGTTAAGCATTGGGGTCAAACATAACAGCTCTATGAGAGGTGGGTCTGGTGAGAATGTTGAAATGCTAGAGCAGAGGTATGTATGTGTGCAAGAGGTAAGATGAATGAGAGTCTCTACTAGACTTCTAACAAACAAGGAACAAAGCTACAAATTCTTTTGAGTAGCCAGCAGTGATAGCGTGGGTGGTGTAAGCATATTCTTTTGGCAGACAAAATGAGCAGACAAAGTAACCAGCCTAGTCAGAGTGTGTAATAGTATAGTTAAGCTGAGACTAGTCTTATTTAAATGATGTTTAAATATGTCTATGTCCCACAATCTGGGCTGACAGAGAAACAGAAGAAAATTTTCCAACTGTAGTAGTTGTTAATACTTCCCTTTCTTCTGATATAAGCTAAGTTATATTTTCACATGAATAAATAATTACATACAGAAAAATAAGTATAAATATATACACACACACACACATGTATACATATATCTATCAAGATCTCCCACAAACACACACAGAAGCATAGCTGTGTGGTTAAGAAGTTAACTTCTGAAGCACATGGATTTTGGTTTAGTCCCAGTGCACGACATTTTGGGAAAATGTCCTCTGCTATAGTCCTATTGCTCCAAGCTGACAAAACACTCACGAGTGCATTTTGTGCATGGAAACTGAGAGGTCAGTTGTGTGTGTGTGTGTGTGTGTGTGTGTGTGTGTGTGTGTGTGTGTGTGTTTGTACATGGGTGTGTGTTTGTACGTGTGTGTGTATGTGTGTATACACATATATATGTATATACAAACATACATGTATATATGTATGAACACTTGTATATATATATATATATATATATATATATATATATATATATACATGCGTGTGTGTGTGTGTGCAGACAGACAGACAGACAGATAGATAGATAGAGAGAGAAAGAGAGAGAGAGAGAAAGAAAGAGAGAGAGAGAGAGAGAGAGAGAGATTCAATATAGGTAAAATCAACAAAGTGTTCCCCATCCAGTGAGAGATAAATATCAATTTAATATGCAACCAAAAGAGCTGCTAATAGTTTCATGCTTTCATGATACTTTAATTAGGCATTTTTATAAATTACGCTATGTATCTCCAAGCTTGGAGGCACATAGCGTATTTTTTTATAAATATGCTTAATTAAAGTATCATAAAGTCATAAAGTCATAAAACTATTAGTAGCTCTTTCGGTTGTGTATTAAGTTGATATACCTATAATATATTATGTAACACTTAATTTCAGGATTCTGAGTTTCAGTGCCAGCAATTCAATGACTGACTGTTGTAATTCATCACCTTATTTAAGTGTAAAGCATACTTGTAGAATTCTTGACAGCAATACACACACACACATACACATACACGTGTATGTGTGTGTGTGTAAATATGTACACACACACATGTACTTATAACAGTTTTATATCTTTTCTTCTGTGCTTACCTGGTGGATTAGACATGATTTCTGTAGTTTTCCTCTTCATCAAGCTCTCAATATTTATATTCATTACATATTTATATCATTTCATTCATCTCTCTTGCACATTACAACAAATTCCTCTCATCCAGTTTTTCTCTCAGCTTGTCTGTAGCACATTATATATGCATGGTAATATTACATATCTTATGGAGTAAGCTTGATTCTTTTCTCTCCAGCCTTAACTTATTTATCTTTTGCATGCCTACATTCCTGCAATATTGCACTTCATACACAACCATCATACGATCTACTCATCACTTGCAGAAAGAATCCTTTTCTAATAACTTACTGAACTTTTTCTACACTGCTCTTCTCTTGGTTGCTTTGATTTCAGAGTATCATTTCCCATCTATGAAGAGTAACTGAATGTTAAGTGAAGATACATTCATTTTGGCAATAGCATTAAATTCCAGTTTCTCAGTTAATACCCATTGAATTGGTGACATTTAGTAAATATCTCCGACTTAGCTATTAGATAGAAGAATTATGAAAAAAATCCTTTGTTTTAAGAATAAGGTTTTTATCAGTTGAATATATTCTGTTCTTAATATGATCTACTAGTCTAAAGGATCTTTCACTTCAACTTGAAATGAGTAGAATATTCTTTGAAATTTGAAGACACAACTGGACAGTAGTGTTATATTCCTCTCTATATGTATGAAGGGAAAAATATGATCAAAATACCATTCTTTAAGTTTAGTTTTCAAAAAACATAAGTAGTGTTTCCATACAATACCCCAATTTAGCCTGGTAGAGGTAACTTCCACTTCATATATGACTGTGTTAGCATGACACATTTGATTAACAGTGAATGTTGTAGCGTTTCTGCTTGTGCAGTTAAACTCAGTAAATCTAGTTTATGTTAATCACTTTTTCATATATGAATGTAACTGTAACTGAGTTCAAGACTGTTTCTATTAAATAATGTTACTGTATCTGTGGTTATTAGGAAAATGTTTATCAATTAAGATTAGGCAATTCTTAGCAATATTAGATTTAACATTTAGAGATAAAGGTATCAATGTAGGACTGGTGCTTAGCAGAGGAGTTGCAGGTATTTAAGTAAATGACATCTTCAGTGAACCAGTTCTGAACTTATCACTATTAAATGTAGTAGTAAGGTATTTTATAGAATGCTTGGAAGACAGATATCATGGTTTTTAGCTCTGGATGGACTCTTAGATATATCAGTTTTGTGATTATTAGGGCTTCCTTGGCAATGTCCAAATGATTTAGAGCATCATTCAATTCAACTTTAACGACAAGGGAAGGAATGTGTTTCAGCTTGTTTGGCTTCATTTGCCAAATACATATGGACCTCGTCCCCATGTGTATCAGACAACAGTTTTTTCTGTTTTTCTAGTGTATATGAAAGAATTACTCGTGCAGTAACAAGATTACATATTCGTGTCATTTTACTATGAAATTAATTCACAACAAACTGAACAGCCAGGAGTTGATATGCCTAAATCTAAGGTGTAAAATTTTCACCACTCCGGTTCATGGTGACCTTTGTGTCGATATTGAAAGGTGCAGGAAGCATCTCACATAGAACAATGAAGTATGGAAGAAAGACGTCTAGTATGGCTTCTACTGCAACCAATAAAGTGGAAACAAGATCAGAAGCCCTGCTTCTTCTAACCTCAATGGATGTGCTATTTCAGCAATGAAGACTCCACAGTGCAGGTTGAGGAATTCCATTTGAAATAGGAGAGTGGCAGATAACAATGATTAGGGAGCAGTTTAATAGCCTTTGGTATATCTATACGGTGCCCTTAAATGATACTAAAAGGGATTTTTAGTTTTAAGGCTAATATGAGAGAAAATCCAACTGACAATGGCAACTGCCAAAAAAATTAAAAACATGCTTTAAGCAACATGGTTTTTGCAGAAGTTCTTATGGCCACTCAAAGCAAATGAGATACCAATGATAAGAATGGAAAGAATGGGAAAATATGCCAGAAAGTTCAAATGAAAGTAGCTTCATCTACTTCCATATTTCATTGGAATTGAGTTGTATTGTGATTTTGTAAAAGTTCATGGCAGAGGAGTGAAAGCTAGATTATAGGTTGAAGAGAGGTCTGTTAATACACACTTATCTTGCTAACTTATTGGTAAAAGTGAGTGGAATATTTATAAGTGGGATCAACAATAACAAAGAATTTTAAAATATAACTTGTCTGTCTTAAATGACCAAAGTAAGTCAGTAAATACCCCATAAGATGTAAAGCATGCAATTCTTCAGATTTATTTATTTATTTATTTCAAAAATTTACTGGTTTCAGTGCATTGAAACTTTGAGTGTCTGGTTGTGGAAAAAATTTTCAAAATTCAATTTGTGGCCAAATCCCTTCTACTAACAACACATGGAGTGCTTCAGAAACTTCTGTTGACAAAGCATTATATATGATAATGGCAATGGTGACGGTTTGTTGGGAGCTGCTAGTGATGTGTGTGAATGGAGAAGAAGGTCACAAAAACACTTGGATCAATTTAGAAATAGGATTAATGAAAAGAGGAAGAGGTTTAGAGAAAGGCAGCAAGTGAAACACGTGAAAAGAGAAGAGGAAGTACCTGAGAGTCACAAGTCAGTGAAGAAGGCTGCAAAGACATAGAAAAATATTTGGAAAACATATGGATTCAAAGAACCAGAGAGAAGGGCTGAAGATTGTAAAGCAGTTAAGAAAAGAAAGACGCATTGTGAGAGGGGTGAACTGCTTGAAGAATAAAATGGGACAAAACGTTGTGGACTGAGATAGAATTAAGAGATAGTAGAAGAGCTACATAGGTGGTTGAATGTAAAGAATAAATGAGCTGGCAATGAAGAAAGTAATCCAGTTGTAAGAATGACAGAAGAGAGAACTGAGGAACAAGCTAAGGAAGTGATAGGAAGAATGAAGAGTAGACAAAGCAGGAGGGCCAACAAATCCAAACAACACCGAATTGACTTATCTATGTGTATATGCTTGTATGGGCCCCACTATATCCTTCTAGAACTATGAACAACCATCTTCTATGTATATCTATATTTATATGAGCCAACAAAACATGGTGCAATGAATAAACCTCTTTGATACAATACCCAGGCACTATCAGGCACCATTGTTAGTAATATATATATATATATATATATATATATATATATATATATATACACACACACACGTATATATATATATAGAGAGAGAGAGAGATGATAGATAGATAGATAGATATTATTATTATTATTATTATTACCAAATGAATAATAACATACACTAGATAATCGTCAGCTCTTTACAGCTGTTTCTTATATAGCTTTTTAATAGAAGAATGAGAACATTACTCCATTACAATAGACTGTAATCATCAGATGAGAAATAATTTTACAAACAAAAGAATATCCCAAGAATATAGCAGGGATGTGGCTGAAATCTGTCCAAGCCAACTATGAAATGGGAGAATGATCAGCTAAGTTGGCTGTTAAGGTTAAGAATATAGTTCTTGAAAGTGTGTAATATGATATCTGAGGTCAGCAACCCCAGTGAGAAAGGAGTCTGCTAGACTAGTTCATAGGTAGACTGAAGTGGGGTGTAGGTGATATTTTATTATGAAAGAATAAATGCCAATTAGACTTATCGGACACCAGAGTATACCAATAAGTACTATTCAAAGTAATAGTACGTTGAGGGCCAGCCCCTAGGTGCTAAATGCTCATAGGGTTGGTTTTCTCTGTGTACACAACTGAAATACCCTATTTGACACTCACTAACCATAGGCTGGAGCCGCAAAGATTATCCAACCCTACCTGGTACATAACTTTTCAAGTAACTGATTCTATCTGAGTCCTTCTTTTACTATATGTATGCATATGTGTATGTATGTATGTATGTATGTATGTATGTATGTATGTATGTATGTATGCATGTATGTATGTATGTGTATACGTGTGTGCATGCGTGCATGTATGTATGTATGTATGCATGTATGTATGTATGTATGTATGTATGTATGTATGTATGTATGTATGTATGTATGTATGTATGTATGTATGTGTGTGTATATATATGTGCATGTGTGCATGTATGTATATATATATGAGGCAGTACTAGCATGAAGCTAGTAATAATAATTGAGGAGTAGATAGGAATTTCGTGTAGTGTACTTGCAGTAAACTTTGGATGTACAACAACTGTAGAGGGATCAATCAGGTTTCAAACAAAGCTAACTTCGTGGGAGATGCACAGGAGAAGTTCAGAATAAGAATGCATGAAAAATACAATCCTTCAAACTCTTGCTTATCTAAGTGACCCATTTAGCAATGGAGTAGGGTATGTGGAAAGGATACTAACCAGAATAACAGTGAGGTGGAGAAAAGTTCAAGGAATTTTTACTTCTGCTAGCAACAAGGGATTTCTTTCAGAAAGCAAGGGGGAAGAGTGTATGATGTTTATGTATGAACTTCAGTGCTGCATGGTAGCAAACTGTGGACTTATATAAGGATTTGCAAAGACTAGAAAGGAACAAAGGGCAGATACTTTATTAGATGGTAATGTTACTGTATAGGAACAATGAAGTACAAATGAGTTGAGAGAATAAATGGATATAAGAGGTATGAGATGTAGTGTGCAAAAGCGAAGCCTGCACTGATATGGAGGATAACAGACATATAAAGTGGAAAGTGAATGGAGCCTGCTATAGAAGGAGACTTAAGAAGACATGAGACAAAGTGAATACTGGTTTCAAGATGGTGGACTTTACCAAGGAAATAACAAAATGCAATGATAAGTGACACATGGTACTAGAGAGGAAAGTGACTGAGACCTGAGATGTTTAATATATCTGCAATTTGGATCTCTCATCCATTGTTTCTGTTAATTCTTTATCTGTTTCACCCACCTGTTTTTCAATACGTTCTCATCTTCCTCAGTCTCTCCCCTATTCACTCTACCATGCTGCCAATGTAAAGAGAGATGGCATTGAATCAGTTCATATTTAATCCCTTCTACTGCCATCCTTATCTTGCTGCTTCATTCTCCTACCACAATACCTGTGTAACAAAGATTTCCATAAGATCTGTTTTGTTATATTGATTTCTTCATATCCAAATTCATTTCTAATACTTTTACTTGTGGCCTAACATGCACATTTTTCACTTTGTGCATATGCTTTGAAAAATTTTCTTTCAATCCTAAATAGGTACATTGTACATTTTTTTCATGAACAGCATTTGAAATAGCATTTCACTTTTATTATATAAGCACACACACACACACACACACACACACTGCAAATGCTATTTTATTGTTTCTTTTTATGTTATTCAAAATATCATTTACAAATTTATATCTATTAATACAAAAGGCCAGTCTTATTTTACATATATGTGTCTATAATCACGTGTTTATGTACATACATAAATGCATGCATTATCATGCACATCAGTATTTTACCTCCGCTTTCCTATGCCAGAATGTGACAAGGCTTTGAAATACAGGTACAACTCATTTTTGCCAGCTGAATAGACTGGAGCAACATGAAATAAAGTGTCTTGCTCAAGGACACAAATTTCTTCTAAGAATCAAACTCACCCCCCTTATGATCATGAGAAGATTTTACAGAAAGAAAATGACGTTGGTAAGTCCTCGTGTATATAATATGAAAAGAAAATATCAAGATTAAAATTACATCTAATAATACGTGAGCATGGCCGTTGCCAGTACTGTGTGATTGGCCCTCATGCCAGTGGCACGTAAAAGCACCCACTACTCTCTTGGAGTGGTTGACATTAGGAAGAGCATCCAGCTGTAGAAACTCTGCCAGATCAGATTGGAGCCTGGTGTAGCCATTCGGTTCACTAGTCCTCAGTCAAATCGTCCAACCCATTCTAGCATGGAAAGCGGATGTTAAACGATGATGATGATGATGATGAATACCTTACTTTATGAGGACCAACTTTACGGGACCCCAATTTTATGAGCTTTATTTTATAATAAATTTTAAAAAGTTTAAACAGCCATTTTGTATGTGTGGCAACATTGCAACATGTGGCAACAATGGTTCTGATGCGTTTACACAGCAACAGAGTAAAATGACGGCATAAAAATTTCATTGCTACTGTGTTAAATTATTGCTCTACTTTATGAGTTTTCACTTTACGAGCAATCTCCGGTAACAAATTAACTCATATATCGAGATTTTTACTGTACATTAGTGACAGAGACAGTATTAATACTGAGAGGTAATATTTTATCCCCACTTAAATATGGATGTTCTGTTAGAACAAACTATATGTATCACGAGAGAAACTCTCATATTGGCTTTTGGTGATCTTGATGCTGGAGATGACAGGGATTTACTCCTCCGCTAACGATATAAACAAGAGTGCGTTTTGCACCACAAGCCATTATGAGAGTTTCTCTCATGGTATCTACCACAGTATAGTGTGTTCTACCAGAACACCCATGTTTAAGTAGGGACAAATATTACCTTTCAATGTTAAGAGTGTCTACAAGACAAACAAAGTTACCTCCATAAAGAAAAGTGAACCAAATAGACAGTGACATTAGAGGTGAGCAGATATCACAGAGAGAAATTAATGGTTAGCCAGACAATTAGATGGATTATAAAATCAATAAAGGTCAAAATGCAGTATAATGTTCTTAAATATTAATTGCTGGAAATTTAAGTCTTTAATTGACTAATTAAATTGTAGATTAGTAACTAGAACAACAAGAGGTTTTCAAATTTATAATGAGCAGATGTTATTGTCATCCATCATTGTAACATCCACGTTTTTATGCTTGTTTGGGTCACATGAAATTTGTTGCAGTAGTTTTCTTTGGTGAGATGTTCTTCCTGTCATCAACCAAACAAAGTAAAATTTCCTCTTGTCCTTCAGATATCAAATAACCCAAGGGCCAGATATGTTGTCATGAAAGGTTGCTAAGAAACAATGCAGTTTATATAAATAGTGATTTTGTTTACAGATATCAAGACAGAGAGAAGATTCAATCACACACACACACACACACACACACGAACACACATACACAGAGGCAATGGGTTTGTTGAAATTTCCTTCTACCAAACTCACTGTCAAAAGATTAGTTTCCAAAAGTTTTGACACAAGGTTAGCAATTTTCAGTGTAGTGGGTAAGTCGATTACATTGAACCCAGTGCTCAACCGGTACTTATTTCATGATCCCCCAAAAGGATCAAAGGTAAAGTCGACCTCAGTGGAATTTGAACTCAGAACATGTAGACAGATGGAATGCTGCTAAACATCTTGTGTGGCATATTAATAACTCTACCAGCTTGCTGCCTTATTCACTGACAAATACAGTCAGCTCACAGATAGAGGAGCTGTTCAAGATTCCACACAGTAGGATTGAACTCCAAACCACATGATTACAAAATGAACTTCTTAGCTACACAGCCATACTTACACCTACACACACATACACACACACTGAAGTAGATAACTGAGTTCATACTGAAGTGGTTATGCTAGACAAGACAAACCCACAAAAGCTGGTACTCATGATAAAATACACCAGAATCTGATCTGTGAAAGAACATGGTGGAATGGCGAAAGAGCATGGTGGAGACATCTCTTGAGTCTTGTCTTATTAAGAAAATGACCACCTCTGGTGCCAACAACATGATAAAATGCTGCCGAAATACTCTGTCAAGGGGTTGGTGATACCAGAACATCTAGTAGATTAAAAACTAAGCCAATAATAAAATATACAAATAGGACTTCATCCTGTGTACATTATCTGATGAAAGTGGCCTCCACTAAGATCTGACTTGCATTCTTACAGTGCACCAATTGCATAACAGCATGAAATGCAGATGTAAAATAATGCTAATTATATGAGTGAGTGAGTGAGTGAATGTGTGTGTGTGTGTGTGTGTGTGTGCATGTGTGTGTGTGTGTATGTGTGTGTGCTTGTGTGTGTGTGTGTGTGTGTGTACAGATACATATATCATCATGGTTTAACGTCCATATTCTATGCTGGCATACGTTGGGTATGTATCTATGTATGAATGAATGAATGAATGAATCAATCAATCAATGTATATATGAATGCATGCATGCATGTATGTAGATGAATGTATATATATATATATATATATATATATATACGTGTGTATGTGTATATATGTATGTATGTATGTATGTATGTATGTATGTATGTATGTATGTATGTATTAAGGCCTGCCTAGCCAGCAGGGTGGCATCATTTCAAAGCTACAGCAATTCAAGGAAGTGCATTGTGACCAGCAGTATATAACGACATCTAATAGTCAAGTCGATAGACTAATATACATACATACACACACACATGCACATGTGCGTGCACACACACACGTGTGTGTGTGCGTATATATATACATATATGTATATGTGTGTATCATTTTGGGCAAGTGTCTTCTACTATGGCCTTGGGCCGACCAAAGCCTTGTGAGTGGATTTGGTAGAATGAAACTGAAAGAAGCCCATCGTATGTATGTATATATATATATATATATATATATGTATGTGTGTGGATATGTTTGTGTGTCTATGTTTGTCCCCCCAACATCGCTTGACAACTGATGCTGGTGTGTTTACGTCTCCATAATTTAGCGGTTTGGCAAAAGAGTCTAATAGAATAAGTACTAGGCTTACAAAGAATAAGTCCTGGGATCAATTTGGTCGCCTAAAGGCAGTGTTCCAGCATGGTCACAGTCAAATGACTGGAACAAGTAAAAGAGTAAAAGAGTATATATATACACATACACACATTATTTGTGGGTTAAAGAGGCTACTAATGGAGTTACATAAGGAGTTACCTCTTAGCACTAATTTTCAGTATTTGATATTAGCATGTATATGTATGAGTATATATATATATATATATATATATATATATATATATATATATACATATGTACATATATACATATGTACATATATATATTATACATATTTTCTTTTATTCTTTTGTTTCAGCTATTTGAGTGTGGCCATGCTGGACCACTGCCTTAAAGGGTTTTAGTCTCTTTTGCTGAGCCACTAAGTTACAGGAAAGTAAACAAACCAACAATGGTTGTCAAGTGATGGTGGGGGAACAAAGACACGCACACACATAAATATATACCTACATACACATATATATAAACGATGGGCTTCTTTCAGTTTCATTCTACCAAATCCTCTCACAAGGCTTTGTTCAGCCCAAGGCCATAGTAGAAGACACTCGCCCAAAACGCCACATATACATATATATATATATATATATTTATATATATATATATATATATATATATATATATGTGTGTGTGTGTGTGTGTGTGTGTGTGTGTGTGTGTCATATGTATTCATATGCATATATGTACATATATAGGTAAATAGAGTATGAAAGTATCTAAAAACATGTACAAGAACTGCTATAAAGAACGCAGTTCATTCTACCTGCACATAATCCAAAGACCATGGTGCCATATCTGTTGAGTACAGATTCATTTTACATAATGCGGGAGGGGAATATTTATTCCCATTTCATACTTTACAATTGTTTTGAGAGGAAATAATTATCATTTTGTCAGAAGACAAAAATGTCAGATAAAGAAACTGCCAGATAAAATCTGTAAAAGATGCCATCAGAAAAGGGACCATTGGGGGATATTCATACAAGAAGGGATAAGAAATGAAACATAAAGAAAATGAAATTAAAAGAAAGAATCATTGACATACAACAGCCAGTGTATGTTTTAGAAAGATAGATGTTGTTGTCATCATCATCATGTCCTTTTTCCATACTGGCATGAGTTGGTCAGTTTGACAGGAGCTGGTCAGCCAGAGAGCAGCACCAGGCTCTGGTTGTCTGTTTTGACTTGGTTTCTACAGCTGGATGCCCTTCTTAATGTCAACCATTTTACAGAGTGTACTTGGTGCTTTTTATGTCACACCAGCACAAGAGCTTTTTACATGGCGCCAGGACAGGTGCTTTTTTTTATATAACACCAGCACAGGTGCTTTTTAAGTGGCACTACATGGGTACTTTTTGTGTGGCACCAGTACAGGTGCATTTTATATGGCACCAGCATATGTGCTTATTATGTTTGTGCCACCATGGGTATTTTTTGTATGGCACCAGCAGGAGTGCTTTTTACATGGAGACATCATGGGTTCTTTTTATGTGACACCAGCATAGCTGCTTTTTACATAGTGTCAGCATAGGTGATGCATGTGTCAACTGCCCTTGTCTCTTGATCCTATGCACACCTATTTGTACACAAACACACACACACATTCTCTCACACAAGCACACACACATATGCGTGCACACAAATGCACACACATGCATGCATGCACACACACACACGTGTGTGCACACAACAGTCAAACGATAGGCGACATAAAATGTATTTAGCAGTAAAATCATGTCAAAAACTGAAATAATCAGATTGTCAACACTACTTGAAGTTAGTCACATTATTGGCTTGCACCCATCTAAGACTGCAGTAAAGTTTATATTAAGAAAGTTATACACAGGGGGAAAGACTATTTACTACTATTTAGTCAAGATAGTGCTTGTGGTATGATAAAATCCAGACCATGGCACAACCCAGTTAGTGATGGTAGGGAGAGGAGTCATCTGTAGAAAGTAGCAGGAAAAAAATTACAAGGTTGGTCAGTTATTTCTGTTGTAGTGTGTACTGAAGGATGAAGGATGATAACAAGTTAAGAGACCTTGTCAGAGGTGCCTAACTCTACACACAATATATGTGTGTGTGTGTATACAGATATGCACATATCAACTGACCAACATATAAGCTGATATCTTTCTACCTATCTATCCAGCAGTGTGTGTGTGTGTGTGCATAATGTGTGTATATTGTAAACAAACTTATAAGTGCTGCTTGAGCTAGTATTCTACACCATAGAAAATAAAGGAATTTGGGAACACAGGAAGGCTATGAAGACAGCTTGGGAAACTGGGTAAATACCCTTTCGAAGATGTAAAAAAAAGTGGCCATCAAGCCTCCACAAGGAATTAAGCCCTTCAGTTCTCTGAGTTCATGAATTCCTTTATGTTCTGTATACACACACACACACATATATATCCTCCTCATCATCATCATCATTTAATGTCTGCTTTCTATGCTGGCATGGGTTGGACAGTTTGACCGGGATCTGGGAAGCCAGGAGGCTGCACCAGGCTCCAGTCTGATCTGGCAAGGTCTCCACAGCTGGATGCCCTTCCTAACACCAGCCACTCCGAGAGTGTAGTGTGTGCTTTTTAAGTGTTATCGGCATGGAGGCCAGTCAAGCAGGACTGGCATCGACCAAGCTCGAATGATGCATTTTATATACCACTGGCACTGGCATCGTCTACGCACAAATGGTACTTTTTACATGCCACCAATATGGGTGCCAGTCAGGTGGCACTGGCATAAGCCACATATATATATATAAATATATATGTATATACACATGGATGTAAATATCTGTTTTTATGTTCAGTTATAATAAAAACAATTTTACATTAATCTGATTG